>NC_137038.1:13462140-13532140 GCF_032717465.1 Coenobita brevimanus
TCACACGGTACGCACACATACAAAGCCACTCCAACATGACAATCACACTTACAAGTACTTCTCACCCTACATACAATCTCTCCCAGATAGCCTAAGCCACTTCGTAGAGACACATAGGCTGTATCATTCCCACTTAGGTCGGGATAGGCAGGTCCTGCAGTGGACACTCAAATGGCTGATGAGATGATATATATATATATATATATATATATATATATATATATATATATATACAGTAAAACCAATATAATGCACTTGAATATAGCAGAATTCACTTTTATCAAACTCGAGAAGCCAAGTGGACTAAATTCTTATGCGTTAGGAAAAGTCCAATAAAGCCAGAAGCAGTCCTCTCTTGGAATAAACGAATACACAAACGGAGGAGATACCATAACATTGGTCCCTCATCTCTCTCTCTCCTCCTCCAAACCTTCCCTTCCTCCCCATCCCTCTCCAGTGAGTGAGTGAGAGAGAAAGAGAGAGAGAGAGAGAAATGACAAGTGGCATCCCCTTGGCATAAACAGGGAGAGAGGTGAAAGTGAATGAAAAAGTGAAGGTTAGTGTAGGCATTGTGAAGGTGAAAGTGAAGGTAGTATGAAAGTGAAAGTGAAAGTGAAAGCAAAAGTGAAGTAGAAGTGAAGGTGGAAGGTGAAAGTGAAGGTGCAGGTGAAAGTAAAGTCAAAAGTGAAAGTGAAGGTGTAATGTGAGTGTGAGGGTGAAAGTGGAGGTGAAGGTGAAAGTAAAGGTGAAAGTAAAAGTGAATGTGAAAGTGAAAGCGAAAGTGAAGTAAAAAATGAAAGTGAAGGTGAAGCTGGAAGGTGAAAGTGAAGGTGAAAGTAAATGTGAATGTGAAAGTGATGGTGAAAGTGAAAGTGAAAGTGAAGGTGAAAGGTGAAAGTGAGGGTGAACATGAAGGTGAAAGTGAGGGTGAAAGTGAAGGTGAAAATGAATGAAAATGAAGGTGAAAGAGAAGGTAAAAGTGAAGGCGAAAGGAAAGGCCAAGGAGAAAATGAAAAAGTGAAGGTGAAAGTGAAAAAGAAAGTGAAAATGAATGTAAAAGTGAAGGTGAAGGTGAAAGTGAAGGTGAAAGCGAAAGTGAAGGTGAAAGAAAAAGTGAAGGTGAAAGTGAAAGTGAAGGTGAAAGTGAAGGTGGAGGCGAATGTGATGGTAAAAGAAGGGAGGGCATAAGTGAAGGTGAGTGAATAATTGTAAAGGTAAATGTGAAAATGAGATGGTAAGGTTGCAAGTGACGGTGAAAGGGAAATTCAAAATGAGTGATAGTGAAAGTGAGTGTGAAGGTGAAGGTGAATGTGAAATGAGCATTGAAGAGAATATGAAAGTGAATGTGAATGTCAGAGTGAACTGCAAGTGAAGGTAAAAATGAATGGGAAGGTGAAGATGAGGGTGACAATGAAGACAAAAGTATCTATCTATCTATTGCCAGACGCCATAATCCCGTACGGGGTGGCCATTTGACTCTGAGTTATTTGTTTTACAGGGAGGGGCACTAACCCTCCACCAACCCACTTGACACGTAGGGAGCACGTATGGTTTGGTTATATGGTTACCTCCCAGTATTGTAAATGGTTTCTTGGCTTACAGGAAACCATTTGGCTTGTCACTCAATGTAAAGCCACCTGTAACGGAAAGAAAAGCATTAAGTAGTGACAGGAAAGATGTGTGAAGTAAAATAGAAGTGCCCAGTGCGGGAAGAGAGAGAGAGAGAGAGAGAGAGAGAGAGAATAAATGCATGAATGACAAGCAAACCTCTGTGCATAACAAAAGGAAGAGGAAGTCCATGGGGGAGTCCTAATGTTGCTTTTATCGGACTGGTTTGGGCCCCAATTAGTCCGATATAATGAGGTTTTACTGTGTGTGTGTATATATATATATATGCAGCGGGTGTGCATAAAAGACCTCACTCCTTTATGTTTCCATCTCACTCCGTCTGAAGATATACAAAAGTACTCACTGTCACTTCTTTCATTTCTCCTGTTGTAATTTTCAGTACATATCTTCATGGTGAACTGAAGTTTCTGCAAATATATATATATAAATCTATCTATCTATATCTATCTATCTATCTGTATATATATATACCGTATATCTATATAGAAAGATTGATAAATAGATAGATAGATAGATAGATAGATATTATATTTGCAGAAACTTCACTTCACCGTGAAGATATGTATGCAAAATAACAACAGGAGAAATGAAAGGAGCGACAGTGAGTACTTTCGTATATTATATCTTCAGACAGAGTGAGACCGAAACGTAAAGGGTAGAGGTCCTTTATGCACACCCGCAGCAGGGAGTGGCACACAGAATAAAGGATGACCTGAATTTTTACCTGCAGCTTAACTTATGGACACCAGCAGCAGTGAGAGGTACACAACAAAGATGACCTGAATCTAAAAATGGGCGATGCACAGAATAATACAGTAGGTAACTTTCTTTTTTCTTCCCTAGGGATGCACCTGACAAAAGGGGGGGGGGAGATAAATACTGCAGCTTAAGACCTAGAGGATTATTGCTAGGTGTGTCTTACACAGGTGTGTCTACTCTACCAGGAGATGACAGGGAACAATCTATTCAATCTGCTTTAAAATTAATTCAGTTAACAAATTATCACACTTAAAATGACCATAGCTCATTTTTATATTCTTTACATATGTGCCAGAAATTAGGCAAGACTCTATTACATTTCTTTCATCAGAGCTTTTTGATCTTGCTAGAATCTTAGAGCCTGCCCAGTCAGTATGGTGATCACTGGATGCTTTGTGCTGAAATAAACCACTACTCTGTTGGGCTGTCCTTACACTGTATTTATGTTGTGAGATTCTAGTTTCCAAATCTATTCTAGATTGTCCTATGTAAAATTTCTTACAGCTTTTACACGGGATTTTGTAAACAATGCCTGAATTACTGAATGGGCTGTTCTTGATGATATATTTTTTTTTTATGGTGTTCTAACATTTGAATATTAGTTGTACAGTAAGTTTTTTCAGTATGTGAACAACAACAAGAAAATTTTCATGGAAGACAAGGACAAGGGTTCTCTGAATTTTCTGGCAATCTGGCTTAACCCCTTAAACGCGGCCGTGAACAGCCGATCCCCCCAGTGTGGCGGGGTTGTATCGCAGTCTGAGTACCTGTGGGAAAATATTTGCCAAAAATCAGAGATTAACCCTAGAACATTAAAATTTTTATGGCATATAGTACTTACATTCAGCTTTCTCCTGAGACAGGTGTTGAGCTTTCGTGGACTACCCAAGGACTTGTGGAGACTTGCAAAGTTGGGTAACAAAGTCTTCACTTTCACACCTCCAGCAACCCGGTTTCCCCTCTACCACAGCCTCAATCTGTCACAGTACACTTTATACAACAACGTACAGGTAGTTTGGAATCCGTATTTGTACAACAAGCACTGAAAATAAGGCTACAATCAACGGAGCGTACGGCCGACATGCAGCGCGGCGGCGGTCTTCCCGTCACTGAACACACATTTCCCTTTTCACAGCTAAAAACACGTATACTACATTATTTTCCTTCAAATTACTTCCCAAATGCTCGCATGACACTATTACGACCATAAAAATCACTGTCACTGCCAGTATTTTGAAGCGGGAATGAGAAAGACCACCGCGGCGCGATTTTATTCTGCCTTACGGCAGGCACTTTATTCTCGCTCCTGTCGCACTTCATTTCTATCGCTCACTTTCACTCTCGCTGTCAGTTTAGTGCCGCCTTATTCATCAGTGTCACTGTCATTAGTTATAAAAACAATATTTTCTACACACCAAACTGTCACTGTCATAACACAGAATAGAAAAATATGCTTTCAACTTCTTACACTGGAGTGACTGTCACTCTCAATACTTATATTATTACTATGTACAATTATTTACACTGAAATCACTGTCACTGTCAGTGCTCTTACAACTACATACACTAATTTACACTCAGCAGACTGTCACTGTCAGTACGTACAAGAAAACTAAACACTAGTATCACTGTCACTCTCAGTATTATTTACAAGATTTTTACCCTTATTTTCAATATCTACTCAGGCTGTGGTAGTCAAAGAAACACGAGTAAGCGCAGAGGGGAATTTGGCACTCTTTGCACTGCAAGGAGGTGCGCCTAAATGTTCTGTCTTGCCAGGTAGTGTGGCTGCACACATGACACCTCCTAAGTGCTTTTCCCCTCTTGGCAGTGCTAGGCAGTGGCTCCAGGCGGTGTCGCTGAAGGTAGTCCTGGCACTGTAGGGGGTCTGGAGGTGTGTGTGAGTGGCGCCTGGGACCTGATGGCAGTACCTGCCCAAAACGCTGAAGCAGCTGGTAGACACAAGTCTTAGAACACCGCCTGAGAGAGTAGTTAGCTGGCTTCCCGTTCTTGATTTTATATAGGATGAAGGCATTCAGCATGTACATATCAAGCAAGTGCAAGAACACCTTCCTGTATCAGCGACGGTTCCTCCTTAGGCAGTCTATCTCTCCGATCATCATATCTGACTTGTCCACCAGCCGCATATTGACGTTGTAGTCAATTACAGTATCAAGCTTCATCACAGGATCGCCAGTCCTTCTGTCGACCTTCCCTGTGGCTTGCATTTCCTCCTTGTGAACTGTGGTGAGCACACTGACGATCCTCTTGTCGTGCCACCTGATCGCCAGCATCTTGTCGGATTTCTTCAGGTGCACGTCTCCCCGCTTTGAACTTTCAGCCTCGGAGAAGGCAGGGTAGTGTGCCCTATTGCTCCTGACAGTGCCACAGGATCCGACGCCGTGCTCTGAAAGGTACTTGGCGAGTTTGGGAGCTGTATAATAATTGTCTGTATACAGGACATGATTCCCGCCAAAGTACTTTTCCAGAAGCACTTTCACCACAGAACCAGAGAATCCAAGGGGGTCAGTCTTGTCCAAGTCCACATTGCTGGCGGTGCAGATAACGAAGTCTAGGATGAACCCCGTCTTGCAGTCGCACAGCACGAAAAACTTTATTCCAAAGCGGTGGGTTTGCTTGGAATATACTGCATGAACCGAAGACGGCCCCTGAACAAAACCAAGGACTCTGAACAAAACCAAGGACTCGTCGATCACTACTTTCTTGAAGGGCCGAAGGAACGTCATAAACTTGTCCTTGCTCAGGTTCAGGATTCCCCTCACTTTCCATAGGGGGTCAGTCCGGGAAGGCTCATCGTTGTTGGCAAAGTGAAGGTACATCATGAGTTGCCTGAAACGATCACGACTCATGTACTTGTTGAAGATGGGTGTGGGGCAAAGCTCATCAGCACTCCAGTACTCCTCATGCTTGTGCTTCCAGTTATGTGGCATGAGAAGCATCAAGCCGATGAATACAAATAGTTCCCGGATCGTCACAGGAACCCATGCTGCCATCCGTGACGTGGATGGCGTTGCACCTTCACCTTCACCTTCACGAACTGCAGCACATTGTCCTTCGTACCTGTTCGTCTTGGTACAAATCTGCTCAATGACTTCGTTATCCAGGAGGGCCAACAGGTAGTCCAAACATTCACCACCCTCAGGGACAGGGAAGTCAGCCTGGATCCCACACCTAGTGGCACCAAAGGGCAGATCCTCTGGCACAAAATCAGAGCCCTCAGACCACACGAAGGCATCCAGAGTGCCCTGCCTAGGCTGGGAGGGGGTGGGGGCGGCGGGGGGTGAGGCAGGCCGTGTGGCAGTGGGTGAGGCAGGCCGTGTGGCAGAGGGTGAGCTAGGTCGTGTCTGTGTGGTGGTGGTGGTGGTGGGGAGATTAGGAGAAGGTTCAAGGTCACTCGCAGTAGCCTGAGTGGTGAGTTGCCTAGTGCG
Organism: Coenobita brevimanus; assembly: GCF_032717465.1. Taxonomy (NCBI): domain Eukaryota; kingdom Metazoa; phylum Arthropoda; class Malacostraca; order Decapoda; family Coenobitidae; genus Coenobita; species Coenobita brevimanus. The sequence goes on from NC_137038.1 coordinate 13,467,978, forward strand.
GGAAACCTTACCACTAATTCTAACACTAGGAGACACTTTCCTACTCATGCCAGCACGAACACGGGGCCCACGAAAACCTCTACGCAAACCAGACTGCCTACTTCCCTTCCGAGGTGGTGAAGGAGACTCCAAAGACTCAGGAGAAAGCACAGCAGACAAAGATGACGAGAGAATGGGGCTGGGAATGCGAGGCGGTATGGCAGCGACGTGACCTGGGGTTGGGGACAATGGCCGGTCTAAGGAGAACAATGGCTGGGAACCGGGGTCACCACTTCGCTTACTCTTGGCCCCCTTACCATACACCACTCCCTTTTTCACTGGAGCCTTGCCTGATGAGGTGCTAGGCACAGGAATTGTCTCTTCCTGCACCTCAGACTCAGCACTCGATAGATTGTCTGATTTGGCAAGGCTTGATAACACTCCAACGTCACTACCGTAATCCATAGAAGCTTTCAATTATTCTATGCCTATAGCCGAGTCACTAAGGCCCTTAGCACTTCCTAGTAAGGGTTTGGACGAGGTAGAGGTCACAAAGCCCTTTTTCGGAGGACTGGAAGGCACTGACTCGGAAGAGCTAGAATGAGACATGGTGTCACCTTCAAAGACTGCGGTAAACTGACGCTAAACAGGGGCAAACCGCAGGAAAAAAAGCTAGTGTGACAACTGGGGAAACAAGCATTTCCAATTAGCATAAAGTCCTTGCGAGAGGAAGGTGCAGACTGACATGTCTGAGCTGTCCACGCGCTGCCATATAGCACGACGAGGGAGGGCCGGGCAGCGGTGCGTGGGTGGGTAAAAAAAATGAGACTTGGCAACAACGGAGGTCAGTGGTACAAAGGTCAAGTGTGCTAAAAGTAGCTAAAGGGTGGCGGTACTGATAGACAATACCAGCTGGAGCCTGCTTGCCCGCGGTTATTCAAAATTTACTAGAATCGCAAACGCGACGATCCGCCGTTATGTCCTTTTCGCCGAGCGTCGCAAACGTGACGATCCGCGTTTAAAGGGTTAATAGTTTTCCAATCAAGGAACTGTTTCTTGGCTGTATTGTGGCACTGAGTTAGTATACTTTGTGGATATTTTGGCTTCTTTCCAATGCTCTAAATCATTCTTAGTTCATCATCTAAAATTTCTGGGTCTGAAATTCTATATGCTCTTAAGTACATAGATATGAACATAAATCTTCTTACATTAATGTGATGGTTTGAATAATAATGCACATATGACATAATATTTGTAGGTTTTCTATATACTTTAGTCTTCAAAACATTTTGATCCCTGATAACTTTTACATCCAAAAATGGCAGTTCATTATCCATTTCCATCTCATGAGTAAACTTAATCGATGGAACTAATGAATTTAATTTCAGGAGAAATTCATCAATGGGAAGACTGTTAGGCCAGAAGCACAGGATATGATCAATGTATCAGAACCAAATTATGTTTTGCTCCTTTACGGAGGTCAGTAAATTTTTCTCAAAGTATTCCATGTAAATATTTGCCAGAACTGGAAGAGGGGATTACCCATGGCCATACCACATCTTTGTGTGTAAAATTTACCTTCAAAGGTAAAAGATGAGTTCACAATGCACAATTCAATTAGCTTGATAATATTTTCAGAGGGAATCTATCTATCTATCTATCTATAGCCTGACACCCTAATCCCGAAATGGGTGGCCGCAGACAAAATGCCTCCAAGTCGCTCTGTCACCCACCATTTGACTACCCTCCACCCAACTCACTCCCCCCTCCCTCATATACCTCTCAACTCCATCCCTCCACCTTATCCTCGGACTACACCTCCTTCTCCCTCCCTCCACCTCACCTACATACACCCTCTTAGTCAGTCTTTCAGTTTTCGTTCTCTCCACATGTCCAACCCACCTCAGTGTATTTCTCTTTATCTTCTCAACCACATCCACATCCAACCCACAACGTTCCTTCACTTCATTCGTCAACCAGTCCCTCCATGTCACTCCACATGCTCCTCTCAAGTAACTCATTTCCGCTGCTCTCACTCTTGACTTGTTCCCCTCTTGCAAGGTCCACACCTCGCTTCCATACGTCAGGGTAGGGATCACAATACTATCATGCAGTGACTTCTTAACTTCCATACTCATCTCCCTATTTCTCATCACTGCTTTCAGTGAACCAACAACCTTCCTTCCCTGCTGTACCCTTTCACGCACTTCATCCCCCAACGTTCCATCCTTACTCATCACACTACCCAAGTACTTCAATGCACTCACATTCTCCATATCCTCACCATCCAATCTCACTGTACATTCTGTGACTTCATTCCTCTCAAACACCATAACTTTACTCTTGTTTACATTAACTTTCAGATTCCTCTTCCTACACACTGTCCCAAACTCATTCACCAAACCTTTTAACTCCCATTCATCTTCACTCAACAATACTGTATCATCAGCAAACAGCAACACCGGATTCCACATCTCACCCTCATTCATTAGAGCCACCCCTACATCCACTGCCCTATCTTGCACCTCCTTTACAACCCCATCCATGTATCTCTTAAACAGCCATGGAGACATCACACAACCCTGTTTCAGTCCCACACTGAGATCAAAGAACTCACTCAGCTCACCATCTACTCGCACTGTAGCCCTAGCTCCATCATACATACTCTTCACAGCACTCAACAATTTCCCATCCACTCCATATATTCTTAATACCTTCCACATACCTTGCTTATCTACTCTGTGATAAGCTATCTCCAAGTCCATGAAGGCAGCATGCACTTTCTTTCCCTTCTCTAAATACTTCTTCACTAAATATCTTAGAAAAAATATCTGATCTAAACACCCTTTTCCCTTCCTAAATCCCCCTTGTTCTTCTCCAACCCTATCAATGTGTATTCTACTATATATTTTTCCAGTCACACTAAGAAGGCAAATACCCCTATGGTTACCACATACTTCTCTCTCCCCTTTTCCTTTGTATAAAGGAACAATTATACCTGATTTCCAGTCCTCTGGAACCTGTTCCTCTTCCCAAGCCAATCTACACAACTTCCATATCCACTCCACAACAATCTCACCCCCATACCTCAGCATTTCACCACACACTCCATCAATTCCTGGGGCCTTTCTCATCTTGATCTTCTTCATTGTTTCCATTACTTCCAACCTACTGATCTCTTCCTCCCCGCAATCATCTCTTCTTCTCCCAGCCATTCCCCAACCACTTATACTCGCGCTGCTCTCACTCTCTACATTCAACAAATCCTCAAAGTGCTCCTTCCATCTCCTCAATTTCTCTCTCTTCTCCACCAACAATCTATTATTCCTATCTTTCACTCCCCTACTATTTCCCCTTTCACACTGCCTTACTTTCTTTACCTCCTTCCAAAACAATTTCTTACTCTCCCTCCATTTCACACTCAGATTCCTCCCAAATTCTTCATCCACTTTCTTCTTACTCTCCTTCACCAGTCTCTTCACCTCCCTTCTCCTGCTCATATATACCTCTCTCTTCTCTCTCTCATCTTCTCCCCTACCTCTACTCGCTTGCCATTCGCTATATCCCTTCTTCTTTTGTTCCACAGCTCGTTTCACCTCATCATTCCACCATGCTGTCCCTTGCACACCCCTGCATCTCCTCCTCCCTCCACAAGCCACCTCACACGCTGCGCCTATCTCTTCCGTGAATATCTTACATACGTCTTCCACCCCTGTCATCTGCTCTAGCTCATACCTTCCCAATCTTTCTTCCACTATGCTCTAATACTCTGCCATTTTCTCACTATCTTGCAGCTTCTCCACTCTTCTCACAGGAGCTGTTTCCTCCTGTCTTCCCTTCGTCTCTTCAACCATTCTCTTTGCAGCTTTACCTTGGCCATCACTAAATGATGGTCCGAGACTCCATTCCCCCATCCTCTCCACACTCTCGCATCCAACACTTGTCTTCTCATTTACTCATCCACACACACGTTGCCTTTCATTCAACAAGTTCACCATCCATACTCCTCATTACTCTCCATGTATACCGGTGGATCATCTTATGCCGAAAATAGGTGTTAGCTATTGCAAACCCCTTCCCAGCACAGATGTCCACCAAAGCACTACCATTCCCATCTACTTCAGCTGGCACACCCCACTGACCAACCACTCCATCCACTCGTACATTCCCAACTTTGCCATTCATGTCTCCAATCAAAAGCACTCTCTCGCTCTTCTCAAATTTGTCCATACATGCTTCTACACTCGCCCAAAACTCATCTTTCAATCTTGCTACTCGGTCCTCTGTCAGTGCATACGCACATACAATCGCCCACGTTTGTATACCTACTTTCATCCTCACCCATAAAATCCATGCACCCACTGTTCCATCTATCTATCTATCTATCTATAGCCCGAAGCCCTAATCCCGCAAAGGGTGGCCGCAGACAAAACGCCTCCAAGTCACTCTGTCACCCACCATTTGACTACCCTTCCCCCAACTCACCCCCCCCTCCCTCATATACCTCTCAACTCCATCCCTCCACCTCATCCTTGGTCTACCCCTCCCTCTCCCTCCCTCCACCTCACCTACATACACCCTCTTAGTCAGTCTTTCATTCTCCATTCTCTCCACATGTCCAAACCACCTCAGTGTATTTCTCCTAATCTTTTCAACCACATCCACATCTACCCCACAACGTTCCTTCACTTCTTCATTCGTCAACTGTTCCATACTCTCTTATATTCTCCTTCCACTCCTTGCATATCATCAGATATACTGCCTCTCTTGCCCTCTCATTCTCATTAACTCCCGCACATATGCCTACACCATATGCCCACTCTCTCATCCTTTCACCTTTCCATTTAGTTTCAGTCAATCCACATATATCTACTCTTGCATCGTCAAGCACCTGAACAATCTCTCTCTCTTTCACTTCATCATTCACTCCTCTCACATTCCATGTCCCCACCCTCAGAATGTCCTCTGTCTGTTCCTTAGTTGTCAACGTATGGTCCGTCCTGGTCCGAGGCGCTTTATTTGCTTGTTTAGTTAGTTCTTTTTATGGGGTGGGACACTAACCCACCACCAACATTTTTAGTCACCTCGTATGACAAGGAAGGATACTGGGGGAGTGTTCTTGAAACCCCCCTACCCCCAAAATTCTTGGCAGGAAAGTAACATCATCAGCAGGGACATTGTGAATAATCATTTAACATCAAAGCTGACTAATTTGTAGGGGTACATGACATTTAGAGATTTTAACTTTCTTACCAAATCCTCATTGTTTTGTACAAATGAATCAGAGATAGTGCCTACAACAGGGGACAATAGTGTTACAAGCCACTTGGAGAGCTTGTATGTCATAGAGCCGACAGAGCTTACAATTGGCCTGATGGGGTTGTTTGGTTTGTGGGTGTTAATCAAGCCATACATATATGATGCAGATGGATTTTGCACTGAGAACTGTTTGATCAAGTCTTCCTTTCCTCTTAGCAAAGTCTTAATTTCTTTATGGAATTTTCTACTTTGTTTTTCAGTTGGATCATTTTTTAGTTCACTGTAGGTGTTTGTGTCACGCAACATCTCACTCACTTTTTCTTTGTAGTCACATTTGTTCATGACTACTACAATGCTGCTTTTATCAGCTGTAGTTATATGGAGGGAGCCATCTTTTTTCAATTTGTCCAAGGCATTCACAAACCTTTTAGGAGCAGAGTTGTTATTTTTCTTAAACATTGACCCATATAAAATGCCACGAATAATCTCACTATTTTCACTTGATTGTTTTTCCATTTGAAACAAGGACTTTCCAACCTGCACTGGGCTTATCTTCTTGCCATAAGAAAACGATAACCCATAACCTAGGGCACATAAGGTATCCCGAACTATTTCTTTAGATGACAGGTTTATGACGCAATCTGGATTCATATGTATGTTCCAATAGCTGTTTTCAGTCATTCTTTTTAATTTCTGTTCATGCTTACATTTCACACAACCCCATCGGGCCAACTGTAAGCTCTGTAGGCTCTATGACATACAATCTCTCCAAATGGCTTGTAACACTGCTGTCCCCTGCTGTAGGCACTATTTCTGATTCATTTGTACAAAACAATGAGGATTTGGTAAGAAAGTTAAAATCTCTAAATGTCATGTCTATCTATCTATCTATTGCCAGATGCCTCAATCCCGTTTGGGGTGGCCACAAACAAATCGCCTCCACGTCGCCCTGTCCTCCGCCATTTCACTGCCCTGCTGCCAACTCACACCCCCCTCTCTCATATACCTCTCCACCCCATCCCTCCATCTCATCCTCGGCCTCCCCCTCCCTCTTCCCCCCTCCACCTCACTCAAATACACTCTCTTCGTCAGTCTTTCATCCTCCATCCTCTCCACATGGCCAAACCGCCTCAGTGTATTCCTCCTAACGCTTTCTATCACAAATGTCATGTACCCCTACAAATTAGTCAGCTTTGATGTTAAATCATTATTCACAAATGACCCTCTTGATGGTGTTACTTTCCTGCCAAGCATTCTGGGTAGTAAAATTGATGGTATTCCCTCTGAAAACATTATCAAGCTAATTAAATTGTGCATTGTGAACTCATCTTTTACCTCTGAAGGTAAATTTTACACACAAAAATTTGGTATGGCCATGGGTAATCCCCTCTTCCAGTTCTGGCAAATATTTACATGGAATACTTTGAGAAACATTTACTGACCTCCGTAAAGGAGCAAAACATAGTTTGGTTCCAATACACTGATCATATCCTGTGCTTCTGGCCTAACAGTCTTCCCAATGATGAATTTCTCCTGAAATTAAATTCGTTAATTCCATCGATTAAGTTTACTCATGAGATGGAAATGGATAATGAACTGTCATTTTTGGATGTAAAAGTTATCAGGGATCAAAATGTTTTGAAGACTAAAGTATATAGAAAACCTACAAATATTATGTCATATGTGCATTATTATTCAAACCATCACATTAATGTAAGAAGATTTATGTTCATATCTATGTACTTAAGAGCATATAGAATTTCAGACCCAGAATTTTTAGATGATGAACTAAAAATGATTCACAGCATGGGAAAGAAGCTAAAATATCCACAAAGTATACTAACTCAGTGCCACAATACAGCCAAGAAACGATTCAGTGAAGGGAAAACAAATAAGCCAGATTGCCAGAAAATTCAAAGAACCCTTGTCCTCACCTTCCATGAAAATTTTCTTGATGTAGTTCACATACTGAAGAAACTTAATGTACAAGTAGTATTCAAATATGAGAACACTATAAAAAAAAAAAAATCTCATCAAAAACAGCCCATTCAGTAATTCATGTGTTGTTTACAAAATGCCATGTAAAAGCTGTAAGAAATTTTACATAGGACAATCTGGAAAAGATTTGGAAACTAGAACCTCACAACATAAATACAGTGTAAGGACAGCCCAACAGAGTAGTGGTTTATTTCAGCACAAAGCATCCAGTGATCACCATACTGACTGGGCAGGCTCTAAGATTCTAGCAAGATCATAAAGCTTTGATGAAGGAAATGTAATAGAACCCTGCCTATTTACTGGCACATATGAAAAGAATATAAAAATGAGCTATGGTCATTTTAAGTGAGATAAATTGTTACTTGAACTAATTTTAAAGCAGTATCCCCCAGACTAACAAGTGATTGTTCCTTGTCGTCTCCTGGTAGTGTAGTCACACCCATATGGGACACACCTAGAATTAATCCTCTAGGTCTTAAGTTAAGCCGCAGTATTTACCCCCCCCTTTCGTCAGGTGCATCCCTAGGGAAGAAAAAAGAAAGGTACCTATTATTCTGTGCATTGCCCAATTTTGGATTCAGGTCATCTTTGTTGTATACCTCTCCCTGCTGCAGGTGTCCGTAAGTTAAGCTGCAGGTAAAAATTCAGGTCATCCTTTGCTCTGCGTGCCACTCCCTGCTGCGGGTGTGCATAAAAGACCTCTACCCTTTACGTTTCGGTCTCACTCTGTCTGAAGATATAACATACGAAAGTGCTCACTGTCGCTTCTTTCATTTCTCCTGTGGTTACTTTCCATACATATCTATCTATCTATCTATCTTTCAATAGATAGATAGATACATAGATAAACAGAGATAGATAAATATATATATATATATATATATATATATATATATATATGGAGGGTGAAGTGCTTGAAGGTACAGTAAGGAAGAAAGGTTGCTGGGTCCTTGAAGGCAGTGATAACAAACAGGGAAGAGAGCATGGAAGTGAAAGAGTTATTACATGACAGTATTGTGATACCAACTCTGACGTATGGAAGTGAAGCTTGGACGTTGTTGGAGGGACGCAAGTCAAGAGTGAGAGCAGTGGGAAAGAGTTATTTGAGAGGAGCCTGTGGAGTCACATGGAGAAACAGACTGACAAATGAGGATGTGAAGGAGCATTGTGGTGTAGATGTGAATGTGATAGGAAGCATTAGAAGAAACACATAGAGGTGGTTTGGCTGGCCATGTGGAGAGAATGGAGCGTGAGGGACTGACAAGGAGAGTGTATGTGAGTGATGTGGAGGGGGAGAGAGGGATGGGAAGGCCAAGGATGAGATGGAGGGATGGAGTGGAGAGGTATATGAGAGAGGGGGGTGTGAATTGGGAGCGGGGCAGTGAAATGGAGGGGGACAGGGTGACATAGAGGCAATTTGTTTGTGGGCACCCCGTATAAGGTATTAAGGCATCTGGCAATATATATACATACACATAGGTCCAAATTAACGCGCCTTTATGGTGGATGTGCAAGCACGCACTATTTGATATCGCACTAGTTGATACACATAACTTATGGGGGAAAATTCATTTGGTGGATGAGTGACTCCAACTTTATGGGGTTAAACTTTTAAACAATGATAATTACCGTAGTACTAAATAATAGTATACGTACATACACGCACACGTGTACACACACCCTCAATGAGCTGATCTAAACCAGTTTGCTGCCCTCCTACCCTCTCAATCTCTCTCGTAAATAATACGAAGCAATATGCACATAAATCGCACTAAAATCATACTAGAGTGGCTGAAAGTGTTATTTTATATTATACTGTGAATTACTGTGATAAAATACAAGTGATTCAGTAATATTTTTGCTATAATAAAAAAAGTCATATGCTAAGAGCATCAGCAAGCAAACATTTTTGTGGCTGCAAACTGTGCAGCTATTCTATTAAATAACTCATGACATAATATCAATAAATTTTATAAAAGTAAGTGGTAATAAAAGTCATTCATGAAGTTTATAAAGTTTGTAATGATTTTCCTCTTAACACTAGTTTCGCTAAAGTCTAGCGTAAACATTGGATTATTGTCATAAAACCATAAGAGACTGGCTAGAAGCGTTTTTTGTTTTATTTATTATTATTATTGTAATTATTGTGATGAGGTAAAGTGGCAGGAATCCTAATTTGTATGGAAAAAAATCTTGTGGTTTGGTGGAAATATCCACCTCACTGGGGTCTTTCTGGTGTTGGATGATCACAACACACCTTATATTCTCTCAAATCGTTCTCCGGGCTTGGAGTGCATACGGACATGCAGTTTGTTGCAAACGATAGTAGAAAGATTGAAGTTTGGCTGACAAGAATATTAGCTCTTAAGATTAAGGATAAGTGGGATAAAACACGAGTTGAAAACACACCATTTTTTCCCTATTTCTCCTCACTGACCTGCAGCCAAAGGGTTAAGGCGTCTGCAGCAGCCAACATTCGGCTGATCTGCATTATGGAGAGTTCTCCTGGTGCTTCTGGTGTTGCCTGCATCGCTGTAACCTCCTCTTGTCTCACGTCCTGTAATGCATCCTCGATAGATGCTGCAGTAATCACATCTTCTGAGGTGGCTGCACCAGCATTGTTAATTTGAGGCACCGTGGATATTAACCTGCGGCGTCCCATCGACGTTCTTTAACGTCCACATGTTTTGTTACTGCCAATCCCGTCGACGTACATAGACGCGAATTAATTACAAGGTCTCTAATTTGCACAATTTTCAATTTTCGTGTGATTTTTGGTACATATACACGTGACACCTTCCTCTACAAGATGCCAGGCAGGGACAATGCCTTACCCAGCTTGACCTCCTCCCCCCCCCCTGCATGCCATTGTCTCAGCAATTCACCTGTTATCAGTGACCTGGCCAGTAAAGCCATGTCATGCTATGGTACGAAATTCAGGGCCAGAGTGATTCCCCAGTCAATGACAACGTGGAGGACAAACTTTACATAGCATTAGAGGAAGAAACAGTCAGAAATGATGATCAGGTAATGTGGCTAAAAAAGGTCAGGTATGGTGATGAGTTAGTGAGTGAAACAATGCTTATAATGCCTATATTACTGCTTGAAAACCAATATACTCTCGTACTACATATAAATTCGTACCAAGTAAATAAATAAATAAATACAGTTTATGAGTGGTGTGAAATAGTTATCCTCCCATACAACTCGTTTTCTTTGGTGCCAGCCTGTTAGAAAACCCAGTAAGGTAAGGAGGTACTCCTACCTGTATCGAGTATTTTAAACCTCAGGTGAGCGATTTCTCTATGAATTTTCGATGTTTCTCACCAAAAGCGGTGGTTTGAGCCAAAAAAAATTTTTTCCTACAACGGTCGGGATTGGGGGCAGTCAGTGGTGGAAAAGTGGTCGGGATGGGGCAGGTTAAGAGACAGCTCGCACTATTTGGGAATTGCACTATTTGATAACGCGCTAATTGGGACCCTGGTGTATATATGTATATGTATATATATAAACATATATATATATATATATATATATATATATATATATATATACAGTGGAACCCCAGAATTCGTATGCCTCTCTACTTGTGCGACTCGGTTTTCTTACAGCTTTTTCGCCCAAAAATCGTTCCAGTTGTCGTACGGTGACCCATTATTCGCACTAGGAGATGCGGCGTCGTAGGTGCCACATGGATGCCAGTCTTGCTTTGTCTTCCGCCAGCTATGCATCAGTCACACAGGCTCGAATAAACTTGGTGATGAATTACATATTTTTGTTAGACAATTATACAAAATCATGGGCCCTAAGAAGATTAGTGAGTCAGCTGGAGCTAAAAGCAGAGCAGTGAGAACAACAATTGAGCTGAAAAAAGGTCTCACTGCAAAGTTTGAATGTGGAACCCGTGTCTCCGATCTTGCCATTCATTAAAGTATGACGAAATCTACTGTTTCATCCATACAAAAAAACTGATTAATGCAAATTACATTGTTTCTTATGGAAAAAAATTACTCAGTTTTCAAACAATTCGCAACTCATACGGCCTCCAGGAACGAATTTTGTAAGAATTCCAGAGTTCTACTGTATATATATACTGTATATATATATATATATATATATATATAATCAGTGGGGCACCAATTTTCGTGCCTAATTGGGTCCAAAAATAATGCGCGAAAGTGGAATTAGCGAAAGTTGGGGCATTGTCTTTATGGCAAAAAGGCTAATTGGTTCCCGGTTATCCTAAAGTAACATCAGATTTTCATTTTCACTTGCAATACAGTACATCAAATCACTATTGTACATTGCATTGTGAGATACAAAAAATAAAACTGTACAGTACACATTATATGAGGAGAAACATACCACAGAGACCAGGTTGAGGTGTTTAATGGATGTTGGGGGTAAGTATCCGAGGCGCGTGGCGGGCTTATTTAGCCACGCCAGACATATTGGCGCCACCTCTTGCTGCCTCGCTACCACTCTCTCTCTCTGCCTCCTCAGATGCAACTTGATGCAACACTTCCACTCTGTGCTGAATTTCCCCCGGCCACTTTTTATCACCACCACTGCCTCCCGGCCCTCCCCCCACACCACCAGGCTCTCCCCCCACACCACCAGGCCCTTTCCCCACACCACCAGGTATTGTAGAGGCCACTGAACCGTGAGAATCCAACACAATGGAGCTAGCACGCTCTTACACAATGGCGGGAATGGGTGGACAGAGTGTTGACATGACGTCATTCAAGATGGCGGTGGGTTGCGGGCGGGCGGTGCAGGAAATTCAAAGTTCAAAATATTGTCCCAAACCCAAAATTTGTGCGCGAAAATCGATTTTTTTCAAGCGAAAGTGGAAGTTAGGGAATATTTGGTGCATGCCGCGAAAGTGGATTCCGCGAATCCTGCTGTAGCGAAAGTTGGTGCACTACTGTATATACATATATAATATATATATATACAGTATATGCAGAAAACCCCGTACTATCTGGAAGCCCACTTTCCGGACACTCCACTTACCGGACATTGTGGGCCTGGACCTCTGGAACCCAAAAATGGCCATAAAAGGAAAAAAATCACCCCAAACCCAAATTTTTTCCCACAAGTAATTTGAAACTGCTGCATGGTGCCGAACAGCTGTTCACACCACGGCTCCTTCACCCCTTCCTTCCTCCCCCCTCCCCTGTCAGGGTTGCCATTTGGTATTTTTCATTACCAAACGTGAGCCAATTTGGTAATGAAAAATTCGTTTGGTAATGAATCAGAATAATGCATTACCAAACGGATTTTTCACATGTATGAGGATACACAGGATGGAGATGGAGGATTGTTTGATCTCTCTGATTAATCTGCTAGCCAACATAGTGTGAAAATAATCAACATTATGTAAATATAAGGACAGTGATTACATGTATTTCAACTTGTATATATAATTAGTGAAGAATATTTGCTAGCTTTACGAATTTGGTAATGAAAAGTTAAATTTGGTAATGAAAATTGAGGAGTTTGGCAATGTGTCCGTTGCGATCCGGCAACTCTGTTTCACCGTCGCCAACAGTTACAGCCTAACTTCGATCGCGAGTAGATGCTTATCGCAGTGGATGCCACACATGCTCATTTTTTATAAATAAACAGTGAATAAACTGCAGTACCTCGCCACTAGACCACATGGGATTTTACAGTGTTGTGCACTGTTAAGAAATTAGAATTTAGAGTGCAAAGGATTAACTGTGGTGTGCAAATTGCCGGTTGAAACTGGCGTGGTGCAGTTAAGAAGAATGTGCAGTGTTAAACAATTATAACTCACAGTGAAAAGAATTAAGTGTAGTACAAAACCAGATTACTGTTCGTGCTTCAAGAGCATTTTCATCACTACCAAAGCCTTAGAGAAGGCGGGCACAGACGTGTTGTAAGTACCCTGGCTGAGGTACAGTCACTTCTAATTCCTCATTCTATGGTTCCTTTTCATTTATTTCATGCTTTATGTCCATTATTGGTGTGAATAGGATCTTAAATAGGTTTAAATAGGTGCTATGCATGTCCAGTAGGGAGTTATTTAGGTGGCTTTCAAAGTTAGGCTGGGTTAGGTTCCTTAACCAGTTAACTGCACTTGGCGGTTTTTTGGAAGTGTCCGTGGCGCGCAGACACGGGTAAAAATGAAATTTCCCAAAGGCCAAATTTTCTCTAGGAATTGAGAGAACACATGCCAAAGTATATATTAATGAAATATTAGCTCAATATTTACCTTGGTAAAGCCATGGATGAACATCAAAGTGTCTGATTCCCTATTGGAATGTATGGTTTTCATTTTCTTCTTCGGTTTCGGTTTTCAAAGCTCAAACATGCTTGCATGGGTCGGCCTTGGTCACCATGGCACTATATTTGAAATTCACCTGCGCAGCCAGGGCTGTATTGAGCAGTCGCACTTGGAACAGTCCAGGCTGTATAGAGCAGTTGACAGGTTAAGTACCAGTCCAGGAGCCAGGGGCCCACTTTCTGGATGGGACCACTTTCCGGACATGCCTTTGGCTCTATTACATTGGACAGAAAAGGGATTACTGTATATATATATATATATATATATAAGTAATCCCTCCAATATCCGAACATCCCCACTAACCGGACATAATCGTCCCGGGATCCAATAATCCCCCCCCCCCCCAAAAAAAAAAATTCCCGCCCGTAACTTGAACTTGCCACGCGAGACAGCTTTGTTGTGGCGCTCATTCCTTCGATGTCCGATAGAGCGCCCCTGCATCCTCCCCACTTTCCACCTGTCTCTCGCCGCGAGTGCACACTCGTCGTCATGGCTGCCCACGTGCTCGCTTTTGTGGTGGTTCCTTACCTGCTGCAGGCACTCCTGCTGCTCTCGTGCCTCTTATTAGCATGTGTGATGATGGCCCCGCCGCCTGAGAACAGGAAGAGAGTGGTGTTGACTATGGAGAAGAAACGGGAGACATTGGAGAAAGTAGATGCGGGGTGGTCTTCTTCCCGCATCCTCCACGAGTTCAACCTGGCCCGATCTACTTTGTTCGATACACGGCTGACTTCTCGTCAAGAAGCAAACGCAACGTGGAGAGGAAGGTGATGTTTACTCCCAAGTTTGTTGAAGTCGACCGCTCCACATTGATTTGGTATCGACAGCAACGTGATGCTGGTGTGATGGTATGTGGTACGGAGCTGAAGGCTGCTGCTGCTGAGAAGTTCGCCAGGCTTCACGACGCCGCAGACTTCAAGGCATCCGAGGGTTGGCTCTTCGCGTTCAAGTTACGGCATGGCCTTACCAACCATAAAGCTCATGGGGAAGCTTTGGACGCTAAGGAGGATGGAGTTGACGAGTTTTGGCACAAGGTGAAGGGCTTGATCGACAGGGAGGGCCTCACTCTCGGTCAAGTCTACAATGCTGACGAAACTGGTTTAATCTATCGCTCTTTCCCAACGAACACTCTAGCAAGGAGACGGAGAAGCGTGTACCTGGCCGCAAGCTCTCCAAGCACCGGATATTTGCTTTGTGTTGTGCCAATGCTAACGGCATGCACCGGCTCAAGCCCATTATTGTTGGCCGTGCAAAGCAGCCTCGGCGACTTCGTGGGGTGATGGATGTCCTTCCTGTCGTCTGGTACCATTCTTTGAAGGCATGGTTTACAGCCCAGATCTTCAACGACTGGTTCCACCGTCACTTCGTTAAGGAGGTCATACATTACCAGACGAAGACACTGGGAATCCCACGCGACCAGGTAAAGGCCCTCCTTCTCCTCGACAATGCACCTGCCCACCCGTGCGACAAGGACTTGGTGGCTGAGAATGGCCGGATTAGGTGCATGTTTCTGCCACCTAATACGACTGCTCTCATCTAACCAATGGACCAAGGAGTGATCGTGGCAACAAAGCGCCTATACCGAAGAAAGTTCCTGGACGAGGTGATGGCTGTTCTCGAGGACGAGGACGAGCGCAGGGAGGGACGGGACACGCGAGGCCAGCGGACTTTGGAAAACCTTCGCCGCTACAACATCAAGTCTGCCATTTACAACTGGGCCAGTGCATGAAAGGAAGTCCCTGTCAAGACTCTAGAAAATGGTTGGTCTCATCTGCTTCTCGGAACGGATGTGGAGTACAATTTCCTAGGTTTTGATGTGGATGGCTTCCATGCACATCTACATACGCATGGCGACGATGTTGATGTGGACGATGTGCGTGAGTGGTTGGATGACGACGAGGGCGATCCTGGGTATCAGACATTGTCTGATATCGAGATCGTATCTTCAGTTGCAGGTGTCAGTACCCAGCTTGCAGATTCCGACGATGAAGGCGACGATGATGCAGACTCCTCTCAGCATGACACTACTCCAGCCATCCCCAAGCTGAGCACACTCCGGGAACACCTAGAGTTCGTTCTCGACTACCTGGAACACCCGGACTGTGACAGGGAGATGAGGCCCTTGGGACTTGTGGAGGAAGTGCGTGCTTTCAGGCAGCGCATCATCAATCGTCAGAATCGTCGGTCATTGCATCAATCAACCATTGACAGTTTTTTCAGGCACGTGACCCCCGCTGTGCCAAGCCCTGGCTCCATTCCATTGCCTCCCCAAGACAGGCCCTCATGCTCTGAGCCACAGCCCAGCACATCAGCCACAGTGGAGTCACTGTTCGATGTGAGTTTGCGTCTATCTTCAGAGTCGTCTGCAGTGGGTACGCCATCACCACGACCCAGCGATGCACCCCTTGGTCGCCTGCCAGTGATACTCTCGGACTCTGACAGTGAATAAACAGCAAGAACTTCTCCACTAGACCACACGGGAATTTTGAGTGTTGTGCAGTGAAAAAAACGGTGTGTTGTGTTGAGGTTTTCGAGTTGAGAAAAAAGACTCAGTGGAAACTAAATTTAATGTAAATAAACTTCTTTGTTTTGGCTTTGGAAATTTTGAAAAGATTGGGAAAAGTTAATGTGCAACACTAAATTGAAATGAAACATTATTTGGACTAAAGTGAACACTGTGAAGAGAATGAACTTCTGTGTATTATTGACTAAGTTCAGTGCAAGACTTCTGGAAGAGTGTACTGCAAGTGCTTCAGGAAATCGTTCTTACTGTCAGAGTCCGAGAGGAGGCGGTTATTCATCGAGGTGGCCAGGGACTTGCTGTAAGTAGCCAGAATGTTTCATACCGTACTTTTTTCCATACTATACTTACCAGAATGTTTCATACTGTACTTTTTTCCATGCTATACTTACCTCATGCATGTGCAGTAGGAATGTGTTTTTCTGAGTTAGGCTAGGTTAGGGTCCATAAGTACCAGAATGTTTATTAATGTATGAACATACTTCTAAACCCTCATTTTATGTTTCTTTTGCATTTATTTCAGTCATTTATGTGCCTTATTGATGTGATTTGGGTGTTAAATAAGTGCTATGCATATCCAGAGGGATTTGTATAGGTGTTTCTCTGAGTTAGGGTCCATAAGTACAAGTCCATAAGCTGGGGTCCCATATCCGGACAAAACTAATAACTGGACCTACCTATGGCTCTATTACGTCGGATATTGGAGTGATTACTGTATATATATATATACAGTATATATATATATATATATATATATATATATATATATATAAATATATATATATATATATATATATATATATATATATATATATATATATATATACTGTATATACACAGTGCTCATCAGAAGTATCGAGCGCCTATGTCAGGGCACGCAATACTTTTGACAAAAAAAGAATCACCCTTTTTTGGTACTAAAAATTGAGCCAGATGTTTGGGCCGCTAACATGACATCACGGCAGCTTGGGGCCTTATTGCGCGCTCATTGGCTGCCGCCTCAGTTGCCTACGGGCTGCATGAGAGAGAGGAACTCCACCGCTCTTCCCTTTCTTCTTGCGCCATTTTTTACCTAGTGTCCCCCAGTGTTTTGGCTTTCGCCATTTTGTTATGGCCCCTACCCGTGAACTTTCAAGTGAAATCATATCACAGATCATTGCTCTAAAGGAGGCAGGCCACCCCACGAAGGAAATTAGTGATTTGGTTGGTGTGGTTCGATCGACAGTGCGGAGGTGGTGTGTCCGTTTTCGAGTGGAAAACAGTGGTGATGTTCCTACAAAGAAACCGCGGTCTGGTACTGTAGGCCCAGGAAAACTTCCCCGTGGTCTGTTAATGTTTTAAAACATGCAGTGGAGTCTAATCCTCGTGTGAGTGGAAGGAAAATTAAGGAGAGCAACCCGGAAGTGTTTGGTGAGGTATCAGTGCGCACAATGTCTTGAAGAGTCCATGAACTTGGTTACACAAGTCACAGGCCTGTGAGAAAGCCTCTTCTCACTAAAAACCAGCGACTTCGTAGGCTTGCCTTTGCTAACAAGTACCTTAACTGGGGGGAGGACCAATGATTGTCAGTGTTGTGGTCTGATGAGGCAACGTTTAGTGTTACCTGTAATCGAGGAGTGCGCATGTACCGGCGCAGAGGTAGTGACCCGCTTGACCCCCGTTACGTGGAGAGCACAGTTAAACACCCTAATTCACTCATGGTATGGGGTTATTTCTCTGGGAAGGGTTTGGGGAAGCTTGTTGTGCTTCCCAAGAACTGCAGTGAATCAGGACGTTTACCTGGAGCTTCTTTGTGATCATTTACCTGAGTCCTTCGAGCTCACAGGTGCACGAGTGTTTCAGCAGGACAGAGCACCTGCTCATAAAGCCAAATCGATCACCAACTGGCTTCATGACTGCGAGGTATCATTCATGAAAGACTGGCCAGGAAATAGCCCAGACCTCAACCCAATAGAAAACCTCTGGTACCTCGTAAAGAAGAATCTCCAAGAGAAGGACGTGAGCTCTCTGCCTAAGCTGGAAGCAGCCATTCATGAGTCCTGAGCAAAAATACCACCCCAGCACCTGAGGAACCTCACCCTTTCACTTCCATGACGTCTCAGGTCCGTGAAGAAGCGCAAAGGATACCCTACCAAGCATTAAAGGTAAATATAATGCCTTATTTACATGTTTTTTCAATGTTGAAAGGTTTGTTTCGTAGGAGGGACACAGGGCGCTCAATACTTCTGACGAGCACTGTATATATATATATATATATATATATATACATTACACTCCCTCTTCTGTCTTTCTTTTCTTCATTCTTTCCACTTCCTTCAGCCTGTGGGTGACTTTACACTGAGTGACAAGCCAAATGGTTTCCTGTGCACTAAGAAACCATTTACTACGCTGGGTGGTAACCATATAACCAAATTTTGGCGCCTGGTGGTTTAGTGGGTAATTATTGCGCTCCAATCGGATTGAGCCGGTGAAGGTTTATATCCAAGGGGTGGTTGGGGTTGATTGCTCATGTAATGCCACTCAGGGATGAGTGAGGCTGGTCACTCTCATCTTAAATGTCGGGACCAACTGCCTAGCCCCGGGCTCCTACGCTCCTCATGGGGCAGAGTAGGATTAGATGATGGATGGATGGATATATATATATATATATATATATATACACACAGGAAGCTTGCTCTTACGCGAGGGTTTGGTTCCAACCGTGGTGCGTTCGGCGCGAAACTGCTTAAGTTTTAACTACTCCTTATTTGGCTCCCTAGACCCCCTAAATGTGGTGTTTTGCTGTTATGTGTCATTGGTAATCAATATGAAGCACTTTAAGTGGTTAGAAGGTTTATTTAAAATACAGTACTGCACAGCAACTTCAACACACATATATGTATACACAAGGCAACATTCCGATACCGATTGGTTTCGGGACAATTCGTCGTCAAGTCAATTCGCCATCACAACAATTAGAAGACAATTCGCCGTCATTAATGAAGACAGCTGTGGGTGATGCTAAAATATAATTCAAAGGCGAAATAAGTATATTTATAGAATGACGGGGAATCGTTCAGAGTGCGAATTCAAAGGTGAAATAAGTATATTTGTAGAATGATGGGGAATCGTTCAGGGTGTGATTTGCCCTGATGGGGAATCGTCCATGTTTCGACGGGGAATTGTCTGATGGCGAATTGACTTGACGGAGAATTGTCTCGGAACCCGCTGATCATGGGTAATCATATAAATCAGGTTGACTGGTTACAAGGCTTTATTTAACACTTTAACTTTATTTAAATGCTCTACTTTACATAGCAGAACAGTAAATATTTAACTTACAAATACAGTACTGTGGAAAATCAGTGCAGCAAATCTTTAACCCCTTAACCGCGGGGCGTCACTTTCGTGACGCTTGGGAGCAAGGGATCATACCGCGGGGCGTCGCTTTTGTGATTCTGTGTTATTTTGAATTCACCCGGGCTTCCAAGTGGGGGCTTGTATCATCTATCAGTACTGCCAATGTCCAACACTAGTCAGCACTCCTAATCTCATCTGTACTCCCATCCATTGTTGACAATTTAGCCATTTCTCCCCGTTCTTGACTCCCCTCCCTACCCCCCCTCCATTACCCTATCCTCTCGCCTGCCCGGCCGTGCTACAGCTAAGTAAATTTTCCCTGGAATTTTTCACTGATTTCATCCATTGAAATAAGCCCTATGTCCTATTCTTATACCAAATAATATATACAAGAAAGAAATAAGGTAAGTGAGAGTGCCATACACCTGGAATTGGCTAATTATCACCTGACAACACCTCACGTGCACTCGTTTGCTAATTTTCGCTGTTTTTTCCCCTTGAAATATGCTGTATAATCTATTTTCGTAATAAATATACATGTAAGGAGGGAAGACAGAAGCCTAAGTGATATTTACATTCACCTGGAACTACCAAATTTATAATGTATTGTCTAGATTTCCTGCCAATCATTTGTGCTATACATAGCTGTTTCAAGAGCTAACATTGGTAGCATTGAATATCCCCTAAGTAGGCCTCTACCACGGCCCTCCCTTATCAGTTCACTCTCATCTTCCGAAGTAAAGGTACGTCTGTTTCGTCTTGCTGACTTCAGGGACTTTTTCACTCCCATGCAAAGGGCCCTGTGACCTTTACCCCCTACTAAACCTCGTGTGAAAAGAGGTAAAGGGCTGACAATTGATAAAAGAGTAACTACGATCTTTCTACTGAGTAAAACAGTGCAAGTGGAATTGTAAATAATGTGTAAATAATGTGTAAACAGCAAGTGAAAGTAATGAATGTAAATATACGTGAACAATGGAAAATAGTTTTATAAGTTACTTCAAGTGACAGTGCATAACACAGTGTAAATAAAATGTAAATGTAAATAAGGTAAATAAAATAGAGAACGTAAATAGAAATGTAAATGAGTAGTATTATAAGAATACGAGTATATACCCTAGGAGTAATGAAAGTGAAAGTTTCACTCTAGCATGTCTGAATACTATGAGTTATGAGAGTGAAGATGAAAGTGACATTCACTCTCAATGCTAGTATACAGGACGAGAAAGTGAATGCTACGTATTTTACTGAAAGAAATTGAATCCCTACAGTGACAATAAACTAATACTACTGTAGGAAACTTATGGATAAAGACTGTAGATATATATGTGTTATATAGTAATAGAAATATAAAGTGTGAGGGGTTTTATGAATAATAAATGACATAGTACCAAGAGCGAACTAGTGCCAGTGCGACGGTCAGACGAGCTCGTAATTTTCATTGCTTTCACAGTGGGTTTTTTTTTGGAGTATGGATCCCAAACTACTTGAAAATCATAGAGTAGTGTTTATAGTGTTACTATCTGGCTGTGGTAATCATATTACGGGTTGTCGGGAAGTGTAAAGTGGAGACTTCGTTACCCAACTTCAGAGGTCTCCACAAGTCCTACGGTAACTGACGAAGGCTCAACAAACATTCCAGGAGAAAGCTGAAGGTATGTGCCATAAGCATATGTAATTTTAATATTCTAGGACTAATAACTGATTTTTGGCAAATATTTTTTGAGAGTCTGTCGGAGCCCGAATAACCCCGCGGCAAACGCAAAACATCGGTAAACATGCCCGCGGTGTAGGGGTTAATGAACAAATAAAAAAGGCAATACAGTATTCTGACGCCTATCTGGTAAACTGGTTATAAGACTTTATTTCTTGCTTTAATGTTATTTAAAAGTACTCTACATAAATGTACCAGAACAGGAATGTAAATATTTAACTTCCAAATACAGTACAGTACTGTGGAAAAGCTGGACACAATCACATGATCAAAACAAACCATGCGTGGTGCTGCGCTGATGTTCATGAATATGCCCTTTCAAAGGCCGCCTCTCTTGCGTAAATTTATAGTTTTCGTAATGGTTCTTTAATCTTACGTTGTCTTCTACATATCCCAGCACTAACTGCGTATAATTGCGGGCGCATTCGGCGAGAATGTGTTCGGGGCAAGCTTACTGTATGTGTGTGTGTTTATATATATATATATATATATATATATATATATATATATAAACTTAAAAGAGATGTGAATGAACAGGGAATAATTTATTCAGTATAAATATGAGTGCAACAACAAAGGCAAGGAAGTTGTTAACATTATAGAAACTTAATAAGTTGTGGGTGAAGAAAAAAAGTGCAAAACTTACATTTCACCTATACTCTAAGATATCAATTTCTATGAAAACTATCAAAAATATTTTCCTGGCCTGGTAAGAAGTCCTTCACTCTCTTCTCTTCTCTCTGTCTCCTTTCTCTCAAGCTCACTTAACATACTATCTCTTTCTTATACTCATCATCTCACACATCAGCAAGTTTATATTCTCTCTCTCTTACCCACCTCCTCAGTAATGCCGCGGTCTTGCTGTGGGGCCACGTCTTCTAAATTGATATCCAGCATCTTCGCCAGCTTGTTTGTTTGTTTCTTCTTCCGCATCACCACAGATGAATCTGTCTCCTGCGGGGGTGGGGGTTGCAGAGAGAAAAGAGAGGGAGGAGAGGAGAGAAGTGGAAAGGAGAGGAGAGAGAGAGAGAGAGAGAGAGATAGGATGGAAAAAGAAGCAAAAGAAGACAGTTATTGAGGAAGGAAAGAAGGAAGGAGGATGTGAAGTGTTGGCCAATGTACAGTGAGGAAGAAAATGAGAAGGATTGAAATGAGAAGGATTGATGAGAGGGACGATGTGAGATGGATTGAAGGGAGGAAGGAAGGTGTGACAGAAGGAAAGTGAGAAGAAAGGAGGGACAATGAAAAGGATGAAAAGAAGAAAGGTGGGAAGGAAGGAGGGAGGAGGTGAGGAAGTATGGTGTGGAGGGTTGGCAAGAAGGAGGGAGGAACATGAAGGAAGATATGGGACAACTTGCTCATCAATACATGAACAACAACAACAACTAGTCAGTACACAGCACCTTCCTTCTGGTGGCTCACAATGCAACCCCTTCACTATGATGAAATCTTTTTCATTTTAATTAGGGTACCACCAGACAATTTCTATTTACACAGGAAGGACCTCAAGCAATGAAGGAGTTAATGAAGGCTAGTTCAAACTAACTCCTTCCAATTTTAAGCCTTTCCTCAACTAATAAAACTGTCTGGTAGTGCTATTAATAAAATATACAATTCCATCAAATGGAATGGGAAAATACCAAAATTTATGAACACTATACCCTGTACAAGTAAATACCATGCATAATATTACCATGGCCATGTTAACTCTATTTCCCACTTTCAACTGGAGTGAGCAACCTCCACCAAACCTCCTGATCTTTTCTGGGATACGGATTTGAGAAGGAATATCAGTCTTGTCTCCCCTCTCCTGTGTTGTAGGAGATACACAGCTGATTACACCACAAGTTTAATGTGGTGCAGTTAAAGTCCTTCGCCAACACAAGAAGTTGGGTTTCCAGACCCTGGAATAATGCTTACACTCTTGATGTCATTCAGGTTAGTATTTTTCAATCCTGTAGAAGCCAGTTATTTTCCATATGCAAAAACTGTTTTCCCAAGCCAACGTGTCCATACATCACACATTAACTTTGATAATCTAGTTGTCCAACTCTATATATATTCAAAGTTTGGCTAGAAACCTCTAAGATTCCATTCAAGATTATCTCATTATAGCAGTAGTACCTATTGCCCTAGGTTCATCTGAGACAAGAACCCAGTGGACCATATGATGAAGTTGTCTCCTCCAGCAGTCCAACATCCCCCCTCGTTAAGGACAGAAGGGGAGTGGATAGATGCTTGTATAGTCACCATATGAAGGCATCCCTCTCCAGAACTGGTCTTGAAGTGGTTTATATCAAAATCTCTGTATAAAACTAGGCCATAAACGGACGCACCACCTAAAGCAGAAGCATAAGTGCCAACTGGACATTTTAAGGTATCACTATTCACAGATACCGTGGGTGTGACTTATGGTTCAGAAGGGTTTAATTATAAAAGGTACTGGACTTCTGTCTGTCCTGACCCACTATAGACAATAATGTTTGTACTTACAGCAATGGTAATAACATCATATCTTCACAGTTATGATGTTGGCAGGATTAGTTCCAAACCGAATTTTTTAGCCCGATGATTTAGTACTTCTCAAACCAACCAGCAATTCTTAAATTTTACAGTATGATTCTGAAATACAGATGCATTGTATTTATTTGTAAAAAAAAAAAAAAAAAAGATAAAAAGATGGGGGGGGGGAAGCAAAGGAACAACCCTGCCTCACAGTTGCTAGTTTGGTACTTATGCCCCTGTGTTATGTGCAGCTTCAATTATCAATACTGTAATTGTTTTAATACAGAGCATGCCTTTTATATGAGTCTTTAGTATTTTATAGAGGAACATTGAGGAAACTATGATTTACAAATTTTCGTGTTTTAAATAACAATGAATCATTCAAAATACTGTTCATCTAGAAATTTCTGACTATTCATAACATATTCAGTTCTGTTGTGTCACTCTGCTTCCTATCTTTTAAACACAACCTACCAATACAATTCATGAGAATTTAATCCACCATGCCTGGGGACATCCTTAGTCACTTTATTTTTGTTCTCTTCTGATAATTTTTTAACCCCTAAATACCGAAGCACGTCAATGTGCGTGTTGACCACTTTAGCCCTCTCAGCCGAATCACATCGATATAGCATGCCTTGTAAAAAACTGCCTGCACATTGCTCTGCCCTGATTGTAACATATATCCCTTCAAGCCAATGAGAACTAACCCCTCCGGCCTCAGGTTGGGTGATCCGACCACTCTGGGGGCAGGGGGAGTCACCCCCCACTCTCGGCCCACCTATTGCCTGAATGTTTCGTCATCTGTCACATAATAACCCTCTCTGAAGACCCTCCCACCCCTCTGTATGCCCCTATAGGACGCTGTTAGTCGAGGTTTACCCCTCCCCCAATCACAAGGCCCATTCCAGCCCCCTCCACCTTCCCCCCCTATCTTGTATACCCCTACCTACCTTACCCCCTCCCTCCCTTTCGGCCCCATACTACCCTCCTATCCCCAATAAACCATCGTGTGATAGTGAGCACGCAGCTTGACTTGCTCTCCCCCCACATGCCTCCCCTCCCCCACTCCCCCCATGCACAACACATGTACACGTGCTTTATATGTATTGCCTTGATTTTTTTTTTTTTTTCTGTGCCTTTTTGTACCTGAACATAATAAATGCTTATCTGTATACTATTCTATACATGCAAACATGTGCAATCACAGGCATCTGAGTCCCAGCCCCCTCCCCCCACCACCACCCCTCCACCTCGATACATCTATCGTCTCAGGCGCCGTGTTTCTGAAAGTTTCTGAAGTACTATGAGGCACTGCAGGCTTACTCCCAATACGTGAATTATCTCCCCACACCTTCAAACACACCTGCTTGCATGGCTGATATGCTAAATCACATAGATTTTGTTTGTTTCAACTTGCCAAATTGGTTGTTACCGTAAATGATCTCCCAAGGTTCAATGTACTCGTTGTGGGCCTCTCCCCGATCGAAGTTTATCTCCCCACACGTACATATACATCTGTTTTCATAGTAGTTGGTCAAGAACAAACTAAAGTGCTCATCTTTGATGAGAAAAGATGGTTTTATCCAACCGCCATACCTACAAGCCATCTCCCCACAGGGTACTTTATCTTCCCAAAAGCAAGTAATCTCCCCACACCCCAAAACACCTGTCCTCGGGCATGGTGTGACATATGATATTGCAATGACCTATTTCAGTAATAGAAATAGTTAGTTATCAAAACTATGGGGCTTTCGAAAATTTTTGGGGGTAACTATATACAGTTTACACTCAACCCTCGGCTATCACGGGTTCCGCTATAGCGTATCTCGCTATCACGCCTATATAAAAAACTACCCACACTAAATGCCCGCTATCACGCACCAGAAATGCTCAAAATTTTCAAGAAGGCCGGGCTCCGGTGCTCTGCCCAGCCAACAAAAGCTTCACTCCGTGATTGGTCGTGTGACGTCAGCGCCAGCCAAGCACTGATTGGCCGCCCGACCAAGTCTCCTGCCTGCCCAACCATTCAAGTGCGCACCCTCAGACCCTGAACAGTGACAGCGAGAACAATAACCTTTTTTATGATATGACCATGGCCAACGTACCCCCTCCCTGTCCCACTACCATCACCCAACATAACGCTGCGGCACCTGGCAGGGAAATAAAGAAAAGGAAGAACCTAAGTTATGCAGATAAACTGGAAATGTGAAACTTATAGACAATGGAGACACCAAGCGAAGTGTGGGGAAGAAATATAATATCAGTGAATCAAGTGTGAGGGGTATTTATAAGAATCATGATCACATCATAAAACATGCTCATTTTTGGACTATTGTATGTTAATATGTGGTACAAAATGGGTATCTTAGGGGTAAAGATTGAGGTCATGGCACCAATTAGAATTATTTCCATAAGTTCTTCAATTCGGCTATCACGGTTTCGGCTATAGCGTAGCCATAGCGGGATCAATTGGGAGTGATAACCGAGGGTTGAGTGTATATATATTTTTTCCAACTTTGACCCTCAATTGTGCGGTAACCATTAGGCCTCCAGGGGTGCCGAATGCACTGTCAGGTTTGTAAATTCTTCCTCTTTAGCCAGAACATATTGATTTTCCCCTTGGTGAAAGTCGAAAAAACACTCCCGAATTGCAGCTCCAGTGGCAGACTAGCCAGATCGAATTGCGGTATTTAGAGGTTAATGCTTCAGAGATAATTTTCAAACTGGAGGGCTATTATTATAGTCTTATTAAACTGCTTCAATATGAGAGCTCTTTTCTCTGGCAAATAAAATCATCTGGGATAACAAGAATAAACTAAAACTGACATCACCCAGAGCATTGGATAAATGATCAGTAACTCCTTTAAGCTCACAATGAGTACTATTATCAGATTTTTTTTTTTTTTTTTTTCTCTCTCACTCTCTCTCTAATACTGTAAGACATTTTGGCATACATTATTATTTCAATGACTTTTGGTGTTCAGTATTTTTATTTATTTCCTTTTTGTCAGCATTGTTTTGAATATCATTTGAAAAGATCTGAAGATGAAAGAAGTTTCTCAAAAGCAGTCAGAAAAAAAAAAAAAAAAAAAAAAAAAAAAAAATCAGGTAAATGTCCTTGTTTTCCTTTTCAGCTATCAGTGTGTTTGTTTATACAAGTACAGTAATTCATGCATCCTGTCACACGTTTTTGACACATCTATGGTTTACTGTACATTTAAGTTTTTAAAGAGTGCTTGGATTCTCTTAACCCCTTAATGTGTTCAACAATTGGTATGGGTCTAACACCCCATTCCCTAAGGGCCAAGAGTCCTCCTATGTATCACATGTATCACACATCACACACCTTCATGTCACCATTTTGATGCTAACATTTAATGCTCACAGTGAATGCAGGCCAGGGTTGTCTCATACAGGACTGGTGTGTTGATATTAGCAAGGGTATTTTCACATGTTGCTGGCTCTTATGGAAGACTGGTTGTCTGTTTTAACAAAACTCAAATTCTTAAACTGTTCCTTGCCCCAGCCTGGAACTGAACTCATGTCCATTAGGACAGCAGACCACTTCTCAGCCACTACCATGAATCAAGTTTTTTTTACAGGGTATCAAACCAATCTTATGTTTAGCTTTAATACAATTCACTTCTTTCTCTTTCTCACCAGTTTCCAGTTTGCAGTTATCAGAAGCTACTGGGGCCTAGTTATAGCTTCCAAGACAAAAAATCCATCAGCTGAACCATGGCAAATCCTAGTACACCCATACCCTGATATCCAGCAGTGTTGTGTACCAGTGGAAGTTTTCGGTCAGTGAGTATGTCGGATATCGTGGTAATTTTCCCCATAAGATACTGATGAAAAGCCAGAGATGCATTCCAGACCCAAACCCAAACTCTCATATACTGTACCTTAATCAATAAAGACTGACACAGAAACATCATAGGTAATGTTATTATCCTCATAAATAATACTTTGCTAAAAAATGACAAAACATCGCATGCAGAAGGGTAGGGTGGTGGGACGGGTGGTGTTCAACACCACTCCGAGGCAACTAAATAGCCAGACAGGAAGCTGGCAGGGCACCAAGCAGGGGCAGGGGAGGGAGGGGGGGAGGGGGAGGGAGAAAAGCAGGGGTAGAGGAGGGAGACAAGTAAAGGTGGGAGAGGGTGGGGGGACAGGGAAGGAGACAAGAAACCCAAACAGCCCTATTACCTCCCCATCTCAATTCACTCACTCACTCACCACTCTCACTCATTTACACACACACAAACACACACACACACACACACGGGAGACATGCGGGGGTGAGGGAGGATGGGGGGATGGAGAGGGAGACAACATGGGTGGGGGAGGGCAGAGGGACAGGAAGGGAGACATCCCAAGCAGTGCTGAGTGTGGTGAGGGATGGAGGAGGGACACTGGGGGGGATAGGGGGATGAAGGGAGGATGGAAGGACTGTGAGAGCCTCGTTTCAAACCTAGGGAGAGGCAGGGTGTTGGACTAGCGAGGTGATGGACATTCAAGTTGTTCGGATTGTGGGGACATACCCCTGTTTCTCGTGTTCGGTCTAGTGAAGTGCCTGTTATTCATGCGCCGGATGACAGGGTATGGGTGTATTGCATGCCTTACGAGGATTCAAGGTATCCTTTTGAATGACATATCTTTGATCTCATTCAAGTTATGAATCAGAGGAAAATGGAAGGTCATGGTACAAAATCCTCTCTTTCTGTGATATGAGATGGTCTCTTATGGCTACCAAATTATGAATGAAGGGTAGGGGAGACAAAATAATTCCTCTGCCAAGACAAGAGGGCAGTGGATCCAAACCCAAACTCTCATCACTTTTAGTTACCTTTAACAAATTCAGAGATAACATGAGTAAGATTCATTCTTCCCTATTCCCAGAACCACACAAAAAATAATCTGTATGCAAACTCCTACAAATCTTTTCAGGTGATAACCCCTTAAGAATATGGGTTTTAGTACCAAAATGTTTTGTACTATACACTCATAATTAATCATGTAATTTTGTCTTACTGAAAGTCAAGGCACACATATTGTACAGTACAGTTTTTCAGAGGTAGAAAATATTGTATTACCCATAAGTATAGTACAGACTTGACATTTCTTCATATTATGCTTGTAGCAATTCCCCCCATTCCTTCCCCCCCCCCCCACAAGCTTGTAAACAAGTACAGGGCCAGTTGACAATTTTTTTTTTTTTATACTAAATATCATTATCTATTACACTACTAAACAAATGCCAGGTATGTCTAAGATTATATATGAGCCACCAGTCAGAAATGGAAATGGCAGGCAAGACAGCTATCATGCTTGTTAAAACAAGCAGGTGAGGTTATTATCAGTATCATGCAGCTACTGAACCATCACCAGATTAAAAAAGAAAAGTTCAACTACATTATGTACAAATCAACAAAACTACAGTATTTACAAGAGAAACTAATTTAAACTCAATTCAAATAAATGGCAAAACAGATTTTAAAAAAAAGAGAAGCTAAACTGAATACTATGAAAAATAAAGAATACTCTGAAAAACAATTAAAAAATGGTGTTATGATGAAACAGCAGTATATCCTATGATTCAAAGCTTCAACCTTTTTACTTTATTTTTGCTGCTGTCACAAGATTTTATTCATCTTGGAAAAGGCCTCTCATTCTGAAGGGGTTTATTAAGGCGACACCTAACCCCACCAGGTAAAAAAAAAAAAAAACGTCCTATGCTGAATAAAATCATCATAAAATGGCCAGTATAAAGTAATAAATATGCTTCTAGGCTCAGTGGGATATAAATGAGTGGAAAGAAATCTTGAGGGTCAGTATGGGTGATAATGAAGGGACTTGTAGTGAGGGAATGTCTGTGCAGTAATTAATCAATGCCGCAGCCCCTTAACCATAACAACAATATGGAATTTTATTCTTGCCACTCTCATATGATTTTACTGATTAACATCTTCAATCCCAGACATATTTTGCATTTTATTCCTGTTATCTCCAGATAATTTTATCTGGCTTCATAGAGATTTGATGAACTGGAGATGTAAAATCTAGCCATCGCTTACCCCATTACAACATGAAGGCTATACTAAACTGAATAAAACTGCCAAGACGTAGCAAGAATAAATCAATAAATCACATCACTGGACTGAGGGAGTTAAAGGAAAAATTTCTGACTGAAGGAGTTAGAAAATGCCTTCATTAACCCCTTCACTATGAGATGTAATTCTGAAGCTAAATATATATCCCAGAAGGAGCACAAATAAACTATAATAATATGCCAAGGCTATATATATATAAGGCTTTGTGGACAAGACAACTTAGAATGAGATGAGGAACTAGAGTGAAAGGATTACGACCTCGGCTTCTTGGAAAGAGAGTAAGCTAACTGCCACAAATGAAGAAACTAAATGGTTCTTATAGGATGATTGGGAATCAACTGCTTCAACACAAAGACACTAATTTTCTAGTACATTCTTGCTACCACCTAACTATATTTTTCAGTTTAGAAAAGTTCCCAAGTGTGATAAGGTCAACTTAGCCTGTATCTAACCCCTCCATTTAGAAAAACTTTTAATCTGCATTAATTCCCTTGATGAGAGCGAGAATAACATAATACTGTACATCACTCTAGTGGAGGTGTTAATAAACCAACCAACTATACTACAGCCCATGATATTCATGGTGAATTTTACCAACACAGTATATTGAAACTGTTCACAGCAAGGATATAATAATTTTGATGCAACTCAATCACAAACTGTTCATACCTGAAGAAGGGGAAGTTGAATCCTGACAATGAACACAATTTTAGCTTCCTGGTAATTCATTAACTAAACGAAATATTCTCCAATTTCTACCTGCTACCTCCAAACATATTATTCAGCTAGAGAAAGTCTTTTTAACTGGAGGTACTATACACTGACCATAATTGTCTGGGGGAAGACAGAATGTCAGAAATACATCACTGGATTTTAAGGAATTAACTCATTTTAGAGTGAATTTTTCTATTTGATGGCTGGATTGAAACTGGGATGTGTCATGTCTCCTTGACTGTTCAATCTGTATCTGGATGGGGTTATAAAAGAGATACAAGGTAGGGCAGTGGATGTTGGAGTGGCCCTACTGAGAAAGGGCAGTGTTTGGAAATTCCCTGTACTGTTGTTTGCAGATGATACTGTGTTGTTAAGTGAAGACAAAGGGGAACTGCAAGGCTTGGTGGATGAGTTTGGGAGTTGTGTAAGAAACAGAATCTAAAGGTGAATGTAGGGAAGAGCAAAGTTATGGTCTTTGAGAGAGATGAAGTCAGTGAATGTACAGTGAGGTTGGATGAGGAGGAAATGGAAAATGTGAGTGTGTTTCAGTACTTGAGTAGTCTGATGAGTAAGGATGGAAGTTTAGAAGGTGAAGTGATTGAAAAGGTACAACAAGGAAGAACGGTTGCTAGTTCCTTAACATCAGTGATAAGAAACAGGGAACTGAGCATAGAAGTGAAAAAGTTACTACATGACAGTATTGTGATACCAACTCTAATGTACGGAGGTGAAGCTTGGACCTTGTTGGAGGGACAGAAGTCAAGAGTGAGAGCAGTGGAAATGAGTTCTCTGAAAGGAGCATGTGGAGTCACATGGAGAGACAGACTGACAAATGAGGAAGTGAAGGAGAATTGCGGTATGGATGTGGATGTGACAGGAAGCATTAGGAGAAACACATAAAGGTGGTTTGGCCATATGGAGAGGATGGAGTGTGAGAGACTGAGGAGGAGAGTGTACTGTATGTGAGTGAGGTGGAGAGGGATAGAGGGAGGGGGAGGCCAAGGATAAGATGGTGGGATGGAGTAGAGAGGTATATGAGAAAGGTAGGGGGGGCAGTAATCTGGGAGCAGGGCAGTGAAATGGTGGGGGACAGGGTGACATGGAGGCAATTTGTTTGTGGTCACCCCTTATGGGATTAAGGAGTCTGGTAATAGACAGATGGACAGAACTCCTTTACTATGACGAATTTTAAAATTTTTATTAAGGCTACCACCTGATTATACTGTTCAACTTAGCAAGGGTCTGTAATGAGGCAAGGATTTATTATGACTATCGAATATGGTATCTATCTCATCCATTTGTCTCCCCTACCCTGAAATATCTGGAGACAACTGAAATAAAATCAAATAATACAATACATCCATACATTATGGGGGTTAACAGTAAAATGACCTCCTCTTATGCCATGATGTCTTATATATATATATATATATATATATATACAGTATGTGAGGATGATTCACTACTCTGAGGCACAAGAATAACCCGAATATACCCGTCATAAATGAACAAATTTAAAGAAACTCCATACATACAAATTGCAGTCTGTCAGTCAAATACTACATCTCAAACACTGACCAGCATTTATAATAAAGTACAATATACTGGAAGGTAAATGCTGTTCATTCACCAGTGTAATGTTTGATGGGCATCAGTTAGTCAAATATACACTGATCCAGTGATCATATCTTATTCAGTGATTAAATGCAAAATCTATATTTCCTGATTTTAACTCAGGGAACTGTAATTCCTTCCTGGCACTGGGATTACCTTACGGGAAATGGACTTTAAAATAGCATTGCACACTTGATGGCAGAGAGAGAGAGAGAGAGAGAGAGAGAGAGAGAGAGTGTGTGTGTGTGTGTGTGTGTGTGTGTGTGTGTGTGTGTGTGTATTTACCTATTTGTATTTACCTATTTGTAGTATACAGGAATTGAGCAATGCTCGTGTTGTCCTGTCTCCATATCCACATTTATCAAGTCTACCTTTACACACATGAATGTTTTTCTCATGCACCACCTCTTTGTCTATGTCGTTCCAAATATTTAAGTATTTACCTAATATACCTAATTGTGATATACACGGAATGTACTATGCTCGTGGGTTTCCGTTGCTGTTTCTCAATAAGTCGAATTTAACTTTAAACTCGTTTAAGTTTTTAGACTGGACGATCTCTTTGTCCAGGCTATTCCATAAGTCTATACTTCTGTAAGGAAAGCTATATTTCTTGATATCCTTCAAGCAGCTTGACTTTTTCAATTTCATTCCATGTCCTCTTGTTGCTCTCTTATCCCATAAAAACAGATCTTCTTTGTCAATTTTATCTACTCCCACCATGGTCCTGAACACCGCAATCATGTCTCCCCTCTTTCTCCTTTCCTCTAACGAAGGCAAATCCAGCTTTTCCAGCCTCTCTCTGTATGACAGGTCTGCCAGACTGGGGACCATCTTGGTTGCTGTTCTTTGTATTCTCTCAATCTTGTTTATATCTTTCTTTTTGTGTGGGGACCACACTACCGCTGCATATTCTAACCTGGGGCGGATCATGGCCACTATCAATTTTTTCATCATTTCCTCATCCATATAATGAAATGCTACTCTTATGTTAGTCAAGAGCTTATAAGTCTCTCCAACTATCTTGTTAATGTGCTTTTCTGGTGACAAACTATCTTGGACCAGCACTCCCAAATCTTTCTCTTCTCTCCTTTTTGTGATTAATTCATTACCCAAAAAATAATTCAGTGATGGTCTCCTGGTACTTTTACCCATTTCCAATATTTTACATTTCTTTACATTAAATTTCATTTTCCATGTCCGGTTCCAATTGTGTACCCTATCCAAATCCTCCTGCAGTATTTTACAATCCTCCTCAACCTCTATCTTCCTCAAGATCTTTACATCATCAGCAAACAGACTTGCATAACTGTTCACTCCATCTACCATATCATTTACATAAATCAGGAACATTACTGGCGCCAACACTGAGCCTTGAGGGACTCCACTTGTTACTTCCCTCCATCCAGACATCTTTTCCTTTATTACTGTCCTCATTTGTCTGTCTCTCAAAAAGTCTCTCATCCATTCCAGAAGTTTCCCCTTTCGTCCTCCTATATATTCTAGTTTCCACATTAGTCTCTTATGAGGTACCTTGTCAAAGGCCTTCTCTAAGTCTAAGTACACACAATCCACCCAACCATCTCTCTCCTGTACCACATCAATCGCTCTTGAGTAAAAGCTCAACAAGTTTGAAACACATGACCTTCCACTTCTGAATCCAAACTGACATTCAGCCAAAATATTCATCTCTTCCAGATATTTTATCCATCTGTCTTTCAGGATTCTCTCACACAATTTTGCGACCATGCTGGTTAGAGACACTGGTCTATAATTCAGGGGTTCTTCCCTGTTTCCTCCTTTGTAAATTGGTACCACATTTGCCCTCTTCCATTCTTTTGGCACTTTCCCCTCTTCCAGTGAGCATACAATTAAGCTGTGAATTTTATCCGCCAGTTGTTCTCTGCATTCCTTCAGTACCCAATTAGAAATTCCATCAGGTCCTGGGGCTTTCCTTACATCTTGAGTTTCCAGTAATTTATACACTTCCTATACCTCTACTTTTATATCTTTCATCACCGGAACATTTCTAATCACTCCCTCCCCTTCCACAAGCTCCTTTTCTTTAGTGAAAACTGACTGGAAACGTTTGTTCATTATTTCTGCTTGCATTGCCGCATCCTTAAAGACCTCTCCTTCTACTTTCAGCTTGGTGATTCCTTCCTTTTGTTTCAGTTTGCCATTAACAAATCTATAAAACAATTTGGGTTCATCCTTCCATTTGTCAATAATACCTTTTTCAAAATTCCTTTCTTCTTCTCTACGTATTCTTCTGTATTCATTTCTTTTTCTTTTATATTCTTCCTTTGTTCTGTCGTTACCTCTCTTTCTCCAATTGTTCCACGCCTTATCTCTCTCTTTTTTTGCTATCATACACCTTCTATTAAACCACTCCTTTTTCCTGTTTTCTTTCCCTCTTACTCCTGGTACAGATTTTTCCACTCCCAAATTATAGAGGTCTAGAAAGATATCCCACTTCCTCTGTATCTCTCGTTTCTCTGAATTTTCTCCAATCCGCATTTTCAAAAAAGTTTCTCAATCCTGTAAAATTTGCTTTGCCAAAGTTGTATCTTCCCTGTCTATGAAGCTCGTCTCTTGGCTCGACGTTTCCTATTAACATCTGGAACTCAATGACCACGTGATCACTTTTTCCCAAAGGACAGAGATATTCTAATGATTCTATTACATCGGGTTCTTTGGTGAACAGTAAATCTAACCTTGCTGGTGTGTCCTCACCTCGAAACCGTGTCTCTTCTTTGACCCATTGCGTCATCACATTATTCATTATTATATTTAATAACATAGTGCCCCACGAATCCTCGCCGCCTCCCGAGTACCATTCCTCCCAGTTCACCTCTTTACAATTAAAGTCACCCACCAAAATTATATTATTGCTTTTCTCAATTATTTTTTGCAAGTAGCTAGCCATATCTGACAACATCTCATGGTATTCGTCATCCTTCCATGCTCTCGTCTTTGGGGGAACATACACTACCGCCATATCTCTCTTAACATTCTCTCCAGTTTCTAATTTCATATATATCACTTCAGCCCTGCCTTCTCCCATTTCCACAGTATCTACATTTATGTTGTTCTTCACTGCTATCATCACTCCTCCTCCCTTTTTTTCTTTTCTGTCTTTTCTCCATAGTTTGTATTTACCATCTCCCATATGAACATCAATATCTTCTCTTAATTTGGTCTCTACAAAGCACATGACATCAGGTTCATGTTCTCTCAAGAAATCATTAATTTCGATCCTTGTCGATATGAAACCATCAACATTAGTATATATCACCTTCAAATTATTTTTGACTTTTTTAATACCCTCTTCTCTCCTACTCTCTGTCCGTACCACTTCCTCAACTTTTGATCTTTCACAACCATCCCCCTTAGTTTCCTTCACTTCTATTTCCTTAAATACCATTTCCTTACTTTCATATCCAATACTCTCCAAAAAAAAGTATTACGTTCTT
The DNA here is from genome assembly GCF_032717465.1 of Coenobita brevimanus. Classification (NCBI taxonomy): domain Eukaryota; kingdom Metazoa; phylum Arthropoda; class Malacostraca; order Decapoda; family Coenobitidae; genus Coenobita; species Coenobita brevimanus. The sequence continues at coordinate 13,503,526 of NC_137038.1, forward strand.
CCTCTGTCCTCTTATCATTTTTTTCCTTTACTTCTTCCTTTAATGATTTTAAAACTTCTCTTTCTTCTTCATTCAGATCTTTTCTTATTATAATATTTTCCATCCCCGCCTCCTTGCTTAATTTCCAGGTCACTTTAAGTATCTCATTTATTACACTTTCTGATGTAAACTTGACTCTCATTGGTCTTGTTTCCCCTTTCTTATAAGGCCCTATCCTCCTTACTTCATCAATTTCTTTTACCCACTTGTCTCCTTCGGGGTCAATCTTGCCTAATATTCCTCTCACCATGTTCGTGTCTCTCTCGAGTCTTACGAACCTAACCTTTTCTTCCTCTTCCCTGTTTCCAAATACTACCACACATCTGTTCCTTTCTACAGTTTCTCTCACTATTTTCTCTTTTTTCTTCAGTATTTTCACTACATTTTCTTCCATTTCTTTCTTGTTCATTTCCCTTTCTTCCTGGATGATCTCTCTTAAGCTGACCACTTCTTTCTGTTCTTCTTCTACGTGTGCCCACTTTGCCTTGTGTTCTTCTAATGTGTGTGTGTGTGTGTGTGTGTGTGTCCAGCCATCCCGGCAGATAAGTTGCAATGGAAAGCAACTAGTTTGGAGCACTGGGTTCAATTATGCTTGAAAACTGAAGGAAACTGCTTTAAAGATTTGATAATACCATGGTTAACTTGCAATGAAGTGAAAAAAGTAAATGACAAGTTTCAATTAAATCAGTTAATTAATAACAAACCTACTGAAATTATTATGAGGCCTCAGATTAGAAAATCACCTGTGTGTGTGTGTGTGTGTGTGTGTATTTACCTATTTGTAGTATACAGGAAATGAGCGATGCTCGTGTTGTCCTGTCTCCATATCCACATTTACCTAGTCTACTTTTAAACACATGAATGTTTTTCTCTTGCACCACCTTTTCGTCTAAGTCGTTCCAAATACTTATGTATTTACCCAATATACTTAATTGAGATACACACGAAATATGCTACGCTCGTGGGTTCCCATCGCTGTTTCTCATTAAGTCAAATTTAGCTTTAAACTCATTTAAGCTTTTAGACTGGATGATCTCTTTGTCCAGGCTATTCCATAAATCTATACTTCTGTAAGGAAAGCTATGTTTCTTGATATCCTTCAAGCAGCTTGACTTTTTCAATTTCATTCCGTGTCCTCTTGCTGCTCTCTTATCCCAAAAAACAGATCTTCTCAGTCAATTTTATCTATTCCCACCATGGTCCTGAACACTGCAATCATGTCTCCCCTCTTTCTCCTTTCCTCTAAGGAAGGCAAATCCAGCTTTTCCAGCCTCTCTCTGTATGACAGATCTGCCAGACTGGGAACCATCTTGGTTGCTGTTCTTTGTATTCTCTCGATCTTGTTTATATCTTCCTTTTTGTGTGGGCACCACACTACCACTGCATATGCTAACCTTGGGCGGATCATGGCCACTATCAATTTTTTCATCATCTCCACATCCATATAATGAAATGCTACTCTTATGTTAGTCAAGAGTTTATAAGTCTCTCTAAGTATCTTATTAATGTGCTTTTCAGGTGACAAACTATCTTGGATCAGCACTCCCAAGTCTTTCTCTTCTCTCATTTTAGTGATTAATTCATTACCCAACAAATAATTCAGTGATGACCTCCTGGTACTTTTACCCATTTCCAATATTTTACATTTCTTTACATTAAATTTCATTTCCCACGTCTGGCTCCAATCATGTATCCTATCAAGATCCTCCTGCAGCATTTTACAATCCTCCTCAACCTCTACCTTCCTCAAGATCTTTACATCATCAGCAAACAGACTTGCATAACTGTTCACTCAATTTACCACATCATTTACGTAAATCAGGAACATTACTGGGGCCAACACCGAGCCTTGGGGGACTCCACTTGTTACTTCCCTCCAACCAGACATCCTATCCTTTATTACTGTCCTCATTTGTCTGTCCCTCAAAAAGTCTCTCATCCATTCCAGGAGGTTCCCCTTCAGTCCTCCTATATGGTCTAGTTTCCACATTATGAGGTACCTTGTCAAAGGCTTTCTCTAAGTACACACAATCCACCCAACCATCTCTCTCCTGTACCACGTCAATCGCTCTTGAGTAAAAGCTCAACAAGTTAGAAACACATGACCTTCCACTTCCGAATCCAAACTGACATTTGGCCAAAATATTCATCTCTTCTAGATATTTCATCCATCTGTCTTTCAGGATTTTCTCGCACAATTTTGCAACCATGCTGGTTAGAGACACTGGTCTATAATTCAAGGATTCTCCCCGTTTCCTCCCTTATAAATTGGTACCACATTTGCCCTCTTCCATTCTTTTGGCACTTTCCCCTCTTCCAGAGAACACATGATTGAACTGTAAATTTTATCTGCCAGTTGTTCTCTGCATTCCTTCAGTACCCAATTAGAAATTCCATCAGGTCTTAGGGCTTTCTTTACATCTTGGGTTTCCAATAATTTGTACACTTCCTGTACCTCCACTTTTATATCATTTATCACCGGTACATTTCTAATAAAAAAAGAGGTACAAGGTAGGGTAGTGGATGTTCGAGTGGCCCTGGTGAGAGAGGATAGTGTTTGGAAACTCCCTGTACTGTTGTTTGCAGATGATACTGTGTTGTTGAGCGAAGACGAAGAGGAGCTGCAAGGCTAGGTGGATGAGTTTGGGAGAGTGTGTAAGAAATGGAATCTAAAGGTGAATCTAGGGAAGAGTAAAGTGATGGTCTTTGAGAGAGGTGAAGTCAGTGAATGTACAGCGAGGTTGGATGGTGAGGAACTGGAAAATGTGAGTACATTTAAGTACTTGGGTAGTGTGATGAGTAAGGATGGAGGTTTGGAGGGTGAAGTGCTTGAAAGGGTACAGCAGGGGAGAAAGGTTGCTGGTTCTCTGAAAGCAGTGATAAGAAACAGGGAAGTGAGCATGGAAGTGAAAAAGTTACTACATGACAGTATTGTGATACCAACTCTAATGTATGGAAGTGAAGCTTGGACGTTGTTGGAAGGACACAAGTCAAGAGTGAGAGCAGTGGAAATGAGTTATTTAAGAGGAGCCTGTGGAGTCACATGGAGAGACAGGCTGACGAATGAGGATATAAAGGAGCGTTGTGGTGTGGATGTGGATGTGATAGGAAGCGTTATGAGGAACACATTGAGGTGGTTTGGCCATGTGGAGAGGATGGAGGGTGAAAGACTGATGAAAAGAGTGTATGTGAGTGAGGTGGAGGGGGGAAGAGGGAGGAGAGGCCGAGGATGAGATGGAGGGATGGGGTGGAGAGGTATATGAAAGAGGGGGGTGTGAGTTGGGAGCAGGGCAGTGAAATGGTGGGGGAGAGGGCGACTTGGAGGCGATTTGTTTGTGGCCATCCCAAACTGGATTGAGGCATCTGGCAATAGATAGATAGACATTTCTAGTCACTCCCTCTCCTTCCACAAACTCTTTTTCATTAGTGAAAACAGATTGGAAACATTTGTTCATTATTTCTGCTTGCATTGCTGCATCTTTATAGACCTCTCCCTTTACTTTCAATTTGATGACTCCTTCCTTTTCTTTCAATTTGCCATTAACAAATCTATAAAACAGTTTGGGTTCATTCTTGCATTTGTCTATTATATTTTTTTCAAAATTCCTTTCTTCTTCTCTACGTATTCTTGTGTATTCATTTCTAGTTCTTTTATATTCTTCCTTTGTTCTGGTGTTGCCTCTCTTTCTCCAGTTGTTCCACGCCTTATCTCTCTCCTTTTTTTGCTATCATACACGTTTTAATAAACCACTCCTTTTTCCTGTTTTCTTTCCTTCTTACTCTTGGTACAAATTTTTCCACTCCCAAATTATAGAGGTCTAGAAAGATATACCACTTCCTTTGTATCTCTCTTGTTTCTCTGAATTTTCTCCAATCTGCAATTTCAATAAATTTTCTCAGTCCTGTAAAATTAGCTTTCCTAAAGTTGTATCTTCCCTGTCTATGAAGCTCGTCTCTCGGCTCGACGTTCCCTATTATCATCTGGAATACAATGACCACATGATCACTTTTTCCTATAGGACAGAAATATTTCAATGATTCTATTACATCAAGTTCTTTAGTAAACAGTAAATCTAACCTTGCTGGTGTGTCCTCATCTCGGAACCGTGTCTCTTCTTTGACCCATTGCGTCATCACATTATTCATTATTATATTTAATAATATAGTGCCCCATGAATCCTCGTTGCCTCCTCAGTCCCATTCCTCCCAGTTCACCTCTTTACAGTTAAAGTCACCCACCAAAATTATATTGTTGCTTTTCTCAATTGTTTTTTGTAAATAACTAGCCATATCTGACAACATCTCCTGGTATTCGTCATCATTCCATGCTCTCGTCTTAGGGGGAACATACACTACCGCCATATCTCTCTTGACTTTCTCTCCAGTTTCTAATTTCATATATATATCACTTCAGCCCTGCCTTCAACCATTTCCACGGTATCTACATTTATGTTGTTCTTCACTGCTATCATCACTCCTCCTCCCGTTTTTTCTTTTCGGTCTCTTCTCCACAGATTGTACTTACCGTCTCCCAAATGAGCATCAATATCCTCTTTTAATTTCGTCTCTACAAAGCACATGACATCAGGTTCATATTCTCTCAAGAAATCATTAATTTTAAGCCTTGCCAATATTAAACCATCAATATTAGTGTATATCACCTTTAATTTATTTTTGTTTTTTATACCCTCTTCTTTCCTTCTCTCCATCAGCACCACTTCCTCAATTTCTGATCTTTCATAGCTATCCCCCTTAGTTTCCTTCGCTTCTATTTCCTTATATACCACTTCCTTACTTTCATATCCATTACTCTCCAAAAAAAAGTATTACATTCTTCCTCTGTCCTCTTATCATTTTTTTCCTTTTCTTGATCCTTCAATGATTTTAAAACTTCTCTTTCTTCTTCATTTAAATCTTTTCTTATTATAATATTTTCCATCCCTGCCTCTTTGCTTAATTTCCAGGCCATTTTGAGTATATCATTTATTAAACTTTCTGATGTCAACTTGACTCTCATTGGTCTTGTTTCCCCTTTCTTATAAGGCCCTATCCTCCTTACTTCATCAATTTCTTTTACCCACTTGTCTCCTTCGGGGTCAATTTTGCCTAATATACCTCTCACCAGGTTCGTGTCTCTCTCGAGTCTCACGAATCTAACCTTTTCTTCCTCCTTCCTGTTTCCAAATATTACCACGCATCTGTTCCTTTCTACAGTTTCTCTCACTATTTTCTCTTTTTTCTTCAGTATTTTCACTACATTTTCTTCCATCTTTTTCTTGTTCATTTCCCTTTCTTCCTGGATGATTTCTCTTAAGCTGACCACTTCTTTCTGTTCTTCTTCTACGTGTGCCCACTTTGCCTTATGTTCTTCTAATACACTACTCACCTTCTCTGTTTTATTAGTACTCTCTTCTAGTTTCCTCCTCAATTCAATATTCTCACGCGTCAAATTTGCGATTTCTTCATTCGCCGTCTCATTGGACTGGATCAGACTCTGTATAGTAATTTCCGTATTCTCAGACACATCCTTTAACACTAAATTCTTCACTTTCTTTTCAAGTTCACTAATCCTCATTATCAATGTTTTAACCAGATCCATAATATTAGTATTTCTATCAAATCCTGGAAATTCAAGTCCCTCAGTGTTTACATTTTTGGCCATGTTGGATGTTGGTTACTGTAGCAAAAACAGCTGTTACCGAAAAATACTACAAAACATTCATGTACATTCTTCCCAATAAATCTTTACATTTTTGGTAGTATATATTAACTTGCAATATTCCTTATGCCTTTATCACCTCTCTTTTTAAGTATTTTTTTGGAGTGTCCTCTTGCTGATACTTCCCCATAAGTTATATATTCATTTATGTCTATTTCTCTTACCCTAATATGCATTTATATAGCATAATCATGTCTCCTCTTTTCCTTCTCTCCTGTATTGTTGGTAGATTCAGTTTTTCTACTCTTTCTCCGCAGCTTAGAACCCTTAAGCTTGGTACCCATTTTGTAGCGGCCCTTTGTACTTTTTCAATCTTATCTATGTGTTTTTTGAGATGAGGATTCCAGGCTACCAATGCATACTCCAGGGTTGGTCTGGTGAATGATGTTATCTTTCTCAGCATGTCTTCACTTATATATGTGAATCATGTTCTCACATTAGCAAGCAGTGTATACAGTAAACTCCCTCTCTAATTCAGATTAATTGGGGGGGAACCCCATGTCAAAATATCTGAAAATCCGAATTATCAGAGTACATGCCTGCCCCTGTCCCCAGAGCACACCCACGCTCACTAAAACATGGCTTTTTCACAAAAACATTGAACAGTACAGTACTGTACCCATGCCCCATACCACCTGCCACTACCTGCCTCAGTGTTGTGTGGATGGTCGCTGTGATGAGAAGAATTTACTGTATTTGCTTATTTCCTTGCTCCTAATTTCCTCTCAGGACTCTGAGCACGTAGTTCCAAACTAACTTTACTTAGGCTTAAGCACTCTGAACATGCTATAAACACAAGAAAAGCATTTATTCCAAAGGAAAATGTAATATTGTCGGATGAAGTGAAGTGTGGTGTAGGAGCTCAAATGCAAACGATTAGACAAAGAGCTGTGATGTGCAGAGTTTATTTGCTTATTTTCTTGCACCTAACTTCCTCTCAGAACTTTGAGCACGTAGATCCAAACTAACTTTAGTTACGCCTAAGCACTCTGAAACTGCTATAAACACAAGAAAAGCATTTATTCCACAGGAAAATGTAAAACTGTTGGGTGAAGTGAGGTGTGGTGTAGGAGTTTAAATGCAAACGATCAGACAGAAAAAATAAGTCAGGTGTGTTTACGATGTGGATAGTTTCTTTGTCGAAAAAAAAAAAAGTTAAAGACCAAGGAGCAGTAAAACTGTTGTTTTCGCCTTTAGTGCAACGTGTAAAAAAAAAAAAAAAAAAAAAAAAAAAAAGAGAGAGAGAGAGAGAGAGAGGGGGGGGGGGGGCTTTGCGCCTGACCTTTTGTTATGAACTGACGGTCTTTGGTCGAGAAAATTCTGTTCTTACGGTACAAGAAGACACTATGTGCTGACATAAACAGCTGGGTAGGATAGTTATGTTAGTTCAGTTCTTGTGAATTATACTGTCATACAAATTATATTGCTTGGCTGATGTGTGTATTATTCACGATTACTGCATTCGTGTGTATCTGAGAAGTGAGAAGTATGCAATCACTCCATGCTGACGAATTCAGTATAGGTTTTTCCTTTAATGTTGATGACTAATGACTTTCAAAAATAGTTTCACACTGCTTTTTTTTTTTTTAATGAGTACACCGAAAGTGACTGTTGGCGAAATATGCATAATGCTGGGCGGGCATTACTGATGTGGCGGTTAGGTCAGAAGTTCTTGCTTGATTGGTAATATGGACTTTCAAGAGGCTTAGTAGCAATCCTTGGTGGTTAAAATTTTAATGGGGAGTATTAGGGGGCAAAACTAGTTGGCTAGGTTAGGTTAGAATGCACTGATGTGTCCAGACGGCGACATCGTATGTAAACACACTGTCTTGGGTGTCTTACGGCAGATTTATTTGTAATAACCACTCTATAAATAAATTTTTAAAGAAACATTGGGCTCCTAAAACCTTAGCCCCTATTTTACATGTAAATATGTCACATTTTAGCACAAAATTGATTTTGCATTAGGTTCTGCATAACCCATCTCGTGTTGTATGAAAACTGTACTGCACTCGTGTTGCTTAAATCGGATTTGAATCCGAATTTAAATTATTTGCCCAGCAGACAAAAAGATACGATTTATCCGATATCTGAATTATATGGATCCGAAATAGAGAGGGCTTATTATGTGCATGGGCATGCATGTTCCATATCACCTCTTTCAAAATTATTTTCTTTTGTAACCTGATTGGAAATTTTTATTTAGTGCTTCACAAATATCTTTCTCATGTATAGATGATCCCCTCGTCCGTAATGGACTGTCCTGTATTTTATCTTTAACTCTGGTTTTGCTTCAAATGTAGCTGTAAAATAGCTTAGGTTGATCACTACTTTTATATATAATGTCTTCCTCAAACTGTCTTTAGGCCTCCCTCCTTATCTTTGTATAAACACTTCTTGCCTGTTTATAGTTGTTATTTGCCCTCTCACTATTGTGTCCCCCGTATCTATTCCACAGCAAATATCTTTTTTTCTTTTTTTCTTTTACATTCTGTACTAAACCATATCTTTATTTTCATTTCTGCTGCTTTGTGCTGTGGGATGTAATTTGGACTCCTATTTCATAAAAATCACAGCTTCGTCTATATATATTTAAATCATGTCCTCCAGGCCCCTTTTCCCAATCTACTTCTAAGAAGTACTTCTTCAGATCATGATAGTTGCCCTTTTTTGTACTTTGGAATCTTTTGAAACTGTCATAACTGGTAACTATGTCATATGCAATCCTGAAATTGCAATTTAATACTGCATGGTCGCTTTTCCCAAATGGAGCGTGAAATATTGTCAATATCATTTTCTTGTCTAGTAAATAGAAAATGTAGTACTGAAGGATCATCAAGTCCTCTTTTTCTTGTGTTTTCCTTTACATGCTACTGCAAAAAACTCCTGCACTAGATCCAGGTGCTTTTGATTCCAACAGCTTTCATGGCTTCTTACATCTAAAGTACTCCAATTTATATCTGTATTGAAATCTCCAGTTAATATAATTCTTTCAGATTTCTCTTCCATTCTATGTAGTAATGTTCTTAAACTCTGAATTGTTCTTTCTACCAAGTCTTCATATTCGCCTCTTTCCCCAAGTGTCTGTTTTGGGTGATATCTATTTTTATTTCTTTGACTTATTAATTTTTCTTTCTTTAGATAATAATTCCTCCACCTCTTCTTAAATTTCTATCTCTTCTCCATATATTGTATTCCTCTAAGTTTAGGGTATTGTTCCATATCTTTGGGGTTAATTTTGTTTCACTTAGGCAAACAATATATGGTTCCTTTCCTTTGGTATAGTCTTTCATCTCTAATAATTCATACACCATTCCATCTACATTTAAATACATCAATTTACTCATCTTGTTTACATACTTGCCATGGCTTAAGTCTACTACCTTCCTTCTTTTATTCCATGTTGATGAGAGAGGGGGATGTGAGTTGGGAGCAGGGCAGTGAAATGGTGGGGGACAGAACGATGTGGAGGCGATTTGTTTGTGGCCACGCCGTATGGGATTAAGGCGTCTGGCAATAGACAGATCGATAGACTATGTAGCACTTTCGTACCTGCAATCCAAAGACTGTACTTTGTAAAAAATTCACTTTCTCTTCCTCTGATCTTTCCTCGTTCTTTGTTTTTGCTTCCTCCCTCTTCTCCTTTAGTATTCCCAGTTCCTCTTGACTTCGGCATCTTTTTCTTCATACTTTTTAAGCTCCTCTTTTTCCATGAGTTTGTTTGCATTTTTTAGTATACCCTCCACAATGTTCACACTCTGGAAGGTTACTTCCAAGGGCCTTGACTTATTTCTCTCATATTTCCCTAGCCTTTTGTGTTCCTCTATGTCTTTATCACAGATTTCCAGTGATACTTCCTTCAATATGTTCATTATATTTGCCATCTCCTTCTTGTTCCTCGAAATTTTGTTTTTTATTTCTTCTTAATCTATACTTGTGATTACTATAGATTTGTTGATATCTGCTGAATCACTGACCAATTTTGGGTTGTTTGTGAGGACTTCTTTCACTTCCTTTCTAATGCATTTTTCTTTGACTCATTTCCTCTTTCCTTACTTTCACCATTTCGGCATACGTAGTTTCTACGTAATCTTTATAACTTTGCATCACTTCGTTCACCTGGTTTATCTTCTCTTCAATATCACTGCTTTGGTCTATCAAACTGGTTGATTGCCTAATTGTCTCTGTATAATTTCGGAACTCCTTCATAATACTCTCATGATTGACAACTGTGCTTGCCATTCCAATAATCTTCCTTCTAAGTGAACCCACCTCAACTGATGGCTCATCTGTTGTTGTGTCTTTTTAAATTCCTTTATTAATTTTCCATCTTCTTCCTTATGCATGCATAAATGCTTCCCAATTTCACCTATTTCACTGTGAAATGTTTTCTCCAGTTTATTCACTTTCTCTACTAGTTTATTATATGTTTCCATTTCAACCTGTTCTTGGTAGAAATCATCATCCTGTTTTCTATCATTATCTCTTTTCTTAACTCCATCCATATTCACTTTACTAAAGATGGTGCTCATCTTGTGATATTTCACTTAGAAAGGCCACATCTACAGTACTTATGCATTTCCCTCCTACCCACCTGATGACACACGACACGCAGCTGATGAAGCGTTGAACAGCGGATTCTTGCACTGACTGGATGTATTCTGTTATCTGGACAACACTTTTGCTTATACTTGTTCTACTATACTAGAACATCATTTAGTTTAACGCAGTACAGAGCTTGACTCATATGAAGATACTTTTCAGTTGTGGCCAGAGCAGAGCGAGGAGACAGACATGTTGTCTCAGGCATTGCCTCAGTGTGTGTGTGTGTGTGTGTGTGTATATTTACCTAGTTGTATTTACCTAGTTGTGATATACAGGAAATGAGCTAAGCTCGTGAGGTCCCGTCTCATTTTCTCATTGTCAAATTTTGTTTTGAACTTATTTAAGTTTTTAGACTGGACGATCTCTTTGTCAAGGCTGTTTCACAGGTCTATACATCTATATGGAAAGCTATATTTCTTGATATCCTTCAAACAACTTGGCTTTTTCAGTTTCATTCCATGTCCTCTTCTTACTCTCCCATCCCACACAAATAGATCATTTTTATCAATTTTTTTTAGTCCCATCATGCCCCTGAACACTGCAATCATGTCACCCCTCTCTCTCCATTCTTCTAAGGAAGGCAAATCCAGCTTTTCCAGCCTCTCGCTGTACGACAGATCTGCCAGACTGGGGACCATTTTGGTTGCTGTTCTTTGTATTCTCTCAATCTTGTTTATATCTTTCTTTATGTTTGGGGACCCCACTACTTTTGCATATTCCAACCTGGGGCGGATCATGGCCACTATCAATTTTTTCATAATCTCATCCATATAATGAAAAGCTACTCTTATATTAGTCAGGAGTTTATACGTCTCTCTAACTGCCTTGTTAATGTGTTTTTCAGGTGACAAACTGTCCTGGACCAGCACTCCCAAATATTTCTTGTCTCTCGCTTTTGTGACTGGTTCGTTACCCATCAAATAATTCAATGATGGCCTCTTCGTACTTTTACCAATTTCCAATATTTACATTTCTTTGCATTGAGGTTCATTTCCCACATCCAGCTCCAATCGTGTATCCTATCCAGATCCTCCTGCAGCATTATACAATCCTCCTCAACCTCTACCTTCCTCAAGATCTTTACATCATCAGCAAACAGACTTGCATAACTGTTCACTCCATCTACCACATCATTTACGTAAATCAGGAACATTACTAGCGCCAACACCGAGCCTTGAGGGACTCCACTTGTTACTTCCCTCCATCCAGACATCCTGTCCTTTCTTACTGTCCTCATTTGTCTGTCTCTCAAAAAGTCTCTCATCCATTCCAGGAGTTTCCCCTTCAGTCCTCCTATATATTCTACTTTCCACATTAGTCTCTTATGAGGTACCTTGTCGAAGGCCTTCTCCAAGTCTAAATATACACAATCCACCCAACCATCTCTCTCTTGTACCACGTCATTCGCTCTTGAGTAAAAGCTCAACAAGTTAGAAACACATGACCTTCCACTTCTAAATCCAAACTGACATTCATCCAAAATATTCATCTCTTCTAGATATTTTATCAATCTATCTTTCAGGATTCTCTCACACAATTTTGTGACCATGCTGGTTAGAGACACTGGTCTATAATTCAGGGGTTCATCCCTGTTTCTTCCCTTATAAACTGGTACCACATTTGCCCTCTTCCATTCTTGTGGCACTTTCCTCTCTTCAGAGAACACACGATTAGACTGTAAATTTTATCCGCCAGTTGTTCTCTGCATTCCTTCAGTACCCAATTAGAAATTCCATCAGGTCCTGGGGCTTTCCTTACATCTTGAGTTTCCAGTAATTTATACACTTCCTGTATCTCCATGTTTATATCTTCTATCACTTGTACATTTCTAATCACTTCCTCCCCTTCCACAAATTCTTTTTCATTAGTGAAAACCAATTGGAAACATTTGTTCATTACTTCAGCTTGCACTGCTGCATCTTCATAGACCTCTCCTTTTCCTTTCAGTTTGGTGATTCCTTCCTTTTGTTTCAGTTTGCCATTAATAAATCTATAAAACAATTTGGGTTCATCCTTACATTTGTCTATTATACCTTTTTCAAAATTCCTTTCTTCCTCTCTACGTATTCTTGTGTATTCATTTCTATTTCTTTTATATTCTTCCTTTGTTCTGGTGTTACCTCTCTTTCTCCAGTTGTTCCAGGCCTTATCTCTCTCTTTTTTTGCTATCATACACCTTCTATTAAACCACTCCTTTTTCCTATTTTCTTTCCCTCTTACTCTTGGTTCTTAACTAATTGTTTTTACCTAATTGTATCTTTACAGGAATGAGTCAAGCTCATACCGTCCCGTGTTTTAAACCATATTTACTGTACATATCCTTAAATTTGTGAATTGTTTTGGCACATACTATTTCATTCGGTAGTGCATTCCACTGATCAATTGCTCTATTTGGAAAATTAAATTTCCTTACTTCTTTATCACCTCCCTTTTCATGCAGTATTTTGCACTGACCTCTTGCTGATGCATCCCCATAGGTTAAGTAATCATTTATGTCTATTTTCTCCTTCCCTGATATGCATTTATATGGCATAATTATGTCACCTCTTTTCCTTCTCTCCTGTAGTGCTGGTAGATTCAGTTTTTTTAGTCTTTCTTCATAGCCTAGATCCCTTAACCTTGGTACTCATCTTGTAGCGGCCCTTTGAACTTTTTCAATCTTGTCTATGTGTCTTTTGAGATGAGGACTCGAAACTACTGATGCATACTCCACGGTTGGTCTGATGAATGAAGTTATTATCTTTCTTAGCATGTCTTCATTTATGTATGTCAACGCTATTCTCATATTTGCAAGCAGTGTATACATGTTCCGTACCTTCTCACTGATGTGGTCAGCCGGAGACAGTCTGTTATCGATAATCACACCTAGGTCCTTCTCTCTTTCTGATGTGTGTAGGGTTTTATTTCCTAACTTATAATCCCAATCAGGTCTTTTCCTCTTTTACCAAACTTGATTACATGACACTTGTCCACATCGAATTCCATTTGCCATGTATTACTCCATTCATGTAGTTTATTTAATTCTTCTTGTAGCTCTTTACAAGAGTCTGTGTTAGTAATTCTCCTTTGTATTTTTGCATCATTGCAAACATATTTAGATAGCTTTCAATTCCAGTGTTACTGTCTATATCATTCATATACACTAAAAACATGATTGGTGCCAGCACTGAGCCCTGTGGAACTCCGCTAGTCACTTCTCTCCATGAAGAGTAATTTCCTCCTAGTACTGTTCTCATTTCTCTTTTTATGGGAAAATCTTGCATCCAACAATACAGTTTGCCTCGAATTCCACCTTGATGGTACAGTTTCCATAAAAGTCTTTGGTGTGGTACTGTGTCAAATGCTTTCTTGAAATCTAAATCGATACTGTCCACCCATCCTTATCTTTCCTGTAATGTGCCTGTTACTCTGTCATAGTACCTCAACAGATTAATAACACATGATTTTCCTTTTCTGAAACTAAAATGTCTTTCTGTTATCATATTGTGTTCTAGATGATTTACCCAAGCTTCTTATAAGCTTTTCTAATACCTTGCTTATAACACTGGTTAGTGATACTGGTCGGTAGTTGAGTGGATTTTGTCAAGTCCCTTTCTTGAATAAGGGAACAATGTTTGCTTTCTTCCAAATATCAGGTAGTTTACCTTGTCTCAAGGATTTCTTGAAAATTATAGATAATGGTTTACTTAACTCCTTTACACATTCATGTAGCACCCAACATGAAATTTCATCAAGACCACTTGCTTTTCCTCTGTCTAATTTACTTAACTCCTCCTGTATTACTTTTTCTGATATTTGTACATCTGGTAGTATGTGTGGGCATGCATGTTTCACACAGTCCCTCTCAAAATTTTTCTCTTCTGTAAAAACTGATTGGAAATTCTTATTTAGTGCTTCACAAATATCCTTCTCTTGTGTATAGGTGATTCCCTCGTCTGTAATGGATTGTATTTTATCTTTTACTTTGGTTTGGTACTGATGTAGCTGTAAAACAGCTTTGGCTCATCACTGCTTTTATTTATGATATCCTCCTCAAACTGTTTTTGGGCTTCCCTCCTTATTCTTGTATAATCGTTTCTTGCCTGTTTGTAATTATTATAAGCCCTTTCACTATTGTGTCTTCTGTATCTATTCCACAACAAATCTCTCTTTTCTTTTGAGTTTTTACATTCTGTATTGAACCATTTCTTTATTTTCTTTTCTGCTTCTTTGTGCTGTGGGATGTACTTCTGGACTCCTATTTCATAAAGTTCACAGAATTTTTCATATATAGCATTTAAATCTTGTCCTCTAAGCTCCTTTTCCTAAGCAATTTCTAAAAAGTACTTCTTTAGGTCATGATACATTCCCTTTTTATAATTTAGGCTCTTTTTGTAACTTTCATTGCTGTTAACTATGTCATATGCAATCCTGAAGTTGCAATTTAGTACTGCATGGTCGCTTTTGCCGAATGGAGGGTGGTATATAATATTGTCAATATCGTTTTCTAGACTAGTAAATATAACATCTAGCACTGAGGGTACATCGAGTCCTCATTTTCTGGTGCTTTCCCTTCATGTTGCATTAGGAAAAACTCCTGCACGAGATCCAGGAGCTTTTGGTCCCAACAGCTTTCGTGGCTTATTATATCTAGAGTATTCCAATTTATATTTATTAAAATCTCCAGTTAGTATAATTCTTTCCAATTTCTTTTCCATTCTGTGTAGTAATGCTCTTAAACTATGAATTGTACTCTCCGCCAGGTCCGAATACTCGCCTCTTTCCCATGTGTTTGATCTAGGTGGTATGTACAAATTGACTACAATTACTTACCCTTCAGACGTATTGATTTCTACTGCAATCAGTTCTACTTGTGAGGGTATATCTAGTTCTATTTCTTTGACTTTTAGATGTTTCTTAGTTAATATTATAATTCCATCCATCCATCCATCATCCAATCTTACATTGCCCCATGAGGAGCGTAGGAGCCCGGGGCTAGGCAGTTGGTCTTGACATTTAAGATGAGAGTGAATATAATTCCTCCTCCTTTTTTTAAGTTCCTATCTCTTCTCCATATATTGTATTCCTCTAAGTTTAGGATGTCATTAGATATCCTTAGTGTTAACTTTGTTTCAGTTAGGCATATTATATGTGGTTCATTTTCTCTGACATAATCATTCATCTCTAATAATTTAGATACCATTCCATCCACATTTGAGTACATCAACTTAATCATCTTGTTTATATACTTATCATTATTTGGTTCTACTACCTTCCTCCTTTTTATTCCTTCCTGTTTATGTACCACTTTCGTACCTGGAATCCAATTACCTTGTAAAAAAATGTATTTTTGTCCTCCTCAGATCTTCCCTCATTTTTTTTTTGCTTCCTCCCTCTTCTCTTTCAGTGATTCCAGTTCCTCTTGTGTTAGGCATCTTTTTATCCATACATTTTTGAACTCCTCTTTTTCCATAAGATTCTTTGCATTTTTTATTATCTCCTCCACAGTGTTTACACTCTAGAAGGTTACCTTTAGGAATCTTGACTTGTTTCTTTCGTATTTCCTTAACCTTTTGTGTTCCTCTATGTCTTTACTACAGATTTCCTCTGATACTTCTTTCAATATGCTCATTACATTTGCCATCTCCTTTTTGTCTCTTGAGATCTTGTTTTTTACTTCTTCCTCTTCTATACCAGTGATTACTATAGATTTGTTGATGTCTGCTGAATCTCTGACTAATTTAGGATTGTTTTGGATTATTCTTTTCACTTCCTTTTTAATGCTTTTTTCTTCCATCCTTGTTTCTAAGTTTTTACTTTCACAATTTCAGCATATGTGGTTTCCACATCATTTTTGTAGCTTTGCACTGCTTCATTCACCTGTGTTATCTTCTCCTCAGTATCACTGCTCTGGTCTATCAGACTGCTTACTTGCCTAATTGTTTCTGTATCATTTTTTAACTCTTCCATAATACTCTCGTGGTTTACTACTGTACTTGCCATTTCACTAATTTTTCTTCTAAGTGAACCCAATTCTACTGTCAGCTCATCTATGGTTGTGTCTTCTTGTTGACTTCCTTTCCTAATTTTTTTATTTCTTCCTTTTGCAAGTGCATCTGTTTCTTAATTTCATCAATCTCATTTTGAAAAGCCATCTCTAGTCTGTGTACTTGTTCCACCAGTTTATTATGAGTCTCCATTTCAACCAGTTCTTGGTAGAAATCATTGTCCTGCTTTATACCTTTATCCCTTTCATTTTCTAAATTTGCTTTACTAAAGTATGTGGTCATTATGTAGTACGAAAAGCACATATAGTACTGTACTTACTTTCCCTGGGGCAGTTGTAGACTAAACAAACGATCAGCTGATTTAGCGCATTCTTGCGCTACTTTGTTCTCTTTACTGTTTGAACAAGTCTTACTTAAAACTTCTTTTTTACATTAGAACACCATTTACTCTAACCTGGCACAGAGCTTGACTCATATATAGATATTAATTTAGGTAATCCCACTGGCCAAGTTGGCCAGGTATGGAGTGGTGTCGACATGCGTGTGTCTGCTCCCCTCAGTGTGTGTGTGTGTGTATGTGTGTGTATTTACCTATTTACCTATTTGTAGTATACAGGAATTGAGCGATGCTCGTGTTGTCCTGTCTCCATATCCACGTTTATCTAGTCTAACTTTACACACATGAATGTTTTTCTCATGCACCACCTTTTCATCTAAGTCGTTCTAAATACTTATGTATTTACCCAATATACCTAATTGTGATACACACGAAATGTGCTATGCTCGTGGGTTCCCAACACTGTTTCTCAGTAAGTCAAATTTAGCTTGAAACTCGTTTAAGTTTTTAAACTGGACAATCTCTTTGTCCAGGCTATTCCATAAGTCTATACTTCTGTGTGTGTGTCTGTGTGTGTGTTCTTACCTAATTGTACCTAATTGTATCTTTACAGGAATGAGTCAAGCTCGTACTGTCCCATGTCTTAAATCATATTTATCGTACATATCCTTAAATTTGTGAATTGTTTTGGCACAGACTATTTCATTCGGTAATGCATTCCATTCATCAATTGCTCTGTTTGGGAAACTGAATTTCCTTACGTCTTTATCACCTCTCTTCTTATGCAGTTTTTTGCAGTGTCCTCTTGCTGATGCATCTCCAAATGTTAAGTAATCATTTATGTCTATTTTCTCCTTCCCTGATATGCACTTACATAGCATTATCATGTCACCTCTTTTCCTTCACTCCTGTAGTGTTGGTAGATTCAGTTTATTTAGTCTTTCTTCGTAGCTTAGGTCCCTTAAGCTTGGTATCCATCTTGTAGTGGCCCTTTGAACTTTTTCAATCTTGTCTATGTGCTTTTTGAGATGAGGACTCCAGACTACTGATGCATATTCCAGGGCTGGTCTAATGAATGATGTTATTATCCTTCTTAGCATGTCTTCATTTATGTATGTGAATTCTATTCTCATATTTGCAAGCAGTGTATACATATTCCGTACCTTCTCGCTGATGTGGTCAGCCGGAGATAGTCTGTTATTGATGATCACACCTAGGTCTTTCTCTCTTTCTGATGTGTATAGGGTTTTATTTCCTAACTTATAATCCCAATCAGGTCTTTTTCCACTTTTACCAAACTTGATTACATGACACATGTCCACATTGAATTCCATTTGCCATGTACTACTCCATTCATGAAGTTTATTTAATTCTTCTTGTACCTCTTTACAAGTGTCTGTGTTAGTAATTCTCCTTTGTATTTTTGCATCATCTGCAAACATATTCAGATAGCTCTCATTTCCAGTGTTACTGTTTATATCATTTATATACACTAAAAACATGATTGGTGCCAGCACTGAACCCTGTGGTACTCCACTAGTCACTTCTTTCCATGATGAGTAGTTTCCTCTTAGTACTGTTCTCATTTCTCTTTTCCTGAGAAAGTCTTGCATCCAACAAAACAGTTTGCCTCGAATTCCTCCTTGATGGTACAGTTTCCATAAAAGTCTTTGGTGTGGTACTGTGTCAAAAGCTTTCTTGAAATCTAAATAGATACTGTCCACCCATCCTTCCCTTTCCTGTATTGTGTTTGTTACTCTGTCATAGTAGCTCAACAGATTAGTAACACATGATTTTCCTTTTCTGAAATCAAACTGTCTTTCTGTTATCATACTGTGTTCTTCTAGATGATTTGCCCAAGCTTTTCTTATAAGCTTTTTTTACACCTTGCTTACAACACTGGTCAGTGATTCTGGTCGGTAGTTGAGTGGATTTTGTCTATTTCCTTTCTTGAATAAGGGGACAATATATGCTTTTTTCCAAATATCAGGTAGTTTACCTTGACTCAAGGATTTCTTGAAAATTAAAAATAATGGTTTACTTAACTCCTTTGCACATTCTCATAGTACCCAACATGAAATTTCATCAGGACCACTTGCTTTTCCTCTGTCTAATCTACTTAATTCCTCCTGTATTACTTTTTCTGCTATTTGTATATCTGGTAGTATGTGTGAACATGCATGTTCCACATAGTCCCTCTCAAAATTTTTTTCTTCTGTAAAAACTAATTGGAAATTCTTATTTAGTGCTTCACAAATATCTTTCTCTTGTGTATAAGTGATTCCCACGTCCGTAACTGATTGTATTACATCTTTTACTTTGGTTTTGCTTCTGATATAGCAGTAAAACAGCTTTGGTTGATCACTACTTTTATTTATTATATCCTCCTCAAACCGTTTTTGGGCTTCCCTCCTTATTCTTGTATAATCGTTTCTTGCCTGTTTGTAATTATTATACGCTCTTTCACTATTATGTCTTTTGTATCTATTCCACAACAAATCTCTTCTTTCATTTGATTTTTTACATTCTGTATTGAAACATTTCTGTATTTTCTTATCTGCTTCTTTGTGCTGTGGGATGTACTTCTGGACTCCTATTTCATAAAATTCACAGAATTTTTTATATACAGCATTTAAATCTTGTCCTCTAAGCTCATTTTCCCAATCAACTTCTAAGAAATACTTCTTTAGGTCTTGATAATTTCCCTTTATATAGTTTAAGCTCTTTTTGTAACTGTCATTGCTGTTTACTGTCATATGCTATCCTGAAGTTATAATTTAGTACTGCATGATCGCTTTTGCCGAGTGGAGGATGATATATTAAACTGTTAATATCATTTTCTTGCCTAGTAAATATTAGATCTAGCATTGAAGGTACATCAAGTCCTCTTTTTCTGGTGGTTTCCCTCACATGTTGCGTTAGGAAGAACTCTTGTACGACATCAAGGAGCTTTTGGTCCCAACAGCTTTCTTGGCTAATTATATCTAGAGTATTCCAATTTATATTTGTATTGAAATCCCCAGTTAGTATAATTCTTTCTGATTTCTCTTCCATTTTATATAGTAATGATCTTCAAGTCTGAATTGTACTCTCTGCCAGGTCCTCATATTCATCTCTTTCCCATGTGTTTGATCTGGGTGGCATGTACAAATTGGCTACAATTATTTTACCTTCAGATGTGTTGATCTCTACTGCAATCAGTTCAACATGTGATGGTATATCTAGTTTTATTTCACTGACTTTTAGATTTTACTTAGTTAATATTATAATTCCTTCTCCTGTGTGTGTGTGTGTGTGTGTGTGTGTGTGTGTGTGTGTGTGTGTGTGTGTGTGTGTGTGTGTGTGTGTGTGTGTAATTCTTATGATGGGCAGATGATTGCTTCAATTGGAGGGGCATTTTCTTGTCAATTAACATCTTCAATCCAGTAACAATATATTTTATTAAATTCTTAACTATTCTTTATTTATTCTGTTTAGGAAAGACTTCTCATATAGAAGAAGATATCTGGAGATGGCAAGAACAAAATATCAATGACATCTTGAATGAGTTAACAAGTCCCAGCTGCCTATAAAACAGGAATCCTAATGAAGAAAGTATGAATACAGGATGTACTAGTAATAATAATGATGAAAATAGCATGAAAAAGTAAGAATATATAATCTAAACTAACAGCCAATCTCATATTATACCAATGAGGTGAATGGGCCCAAAGTCAAGCTAACGGAGTCTACTACAACAAGGGTGGTTGGCCGGCCTACTTGCCTTTATGGCCTTACATGCCCCCCAAAAAAACTCCAGTCACTGCTAAGAGATCAAATCCTTGGAAGGCAGTTATTCTGAATTAATTTCAATCACAACTACTAATAATGCTAGTGATTGGAAAAACTACAAAATCTCAATGGTTCATGGAAAACTGGTATTAATAATTGTTCCATTTTCATGTTTTATGAACCTAGGGTCATCCTGAAACGCCCTGGTGGATTACAGGCTGAAGTTGCCCTTTTCCTGCAGTCCACCATCCTCTTTTTAAGGGGCAGTGAGGGAGTTGTTGGCCACTAATATTACCTGGTTGTGGAGTCACCCCAGTTATATCAGTGCCGCTCTGTGAAGCCACACCTTTCTGGTGCCTGCCTAAGTGTTTCCTGATCAGCGGTAATTAAACTAACCTTTCAACTGGGGTGTTCTAACCACTAACCTTCACAACTGCACTATTCTAACCACTGACCTCAACCTAGGTGTTTTAACCATTAACCTTCTCAACTGGGGTGTTCTAACCACCAACCTTCTCAGCTGGGGTGTTCTAACCACTAACCTTCTCAACCAACGTGTTTAAACCACTAACCTTCTCAACTGGGGTGTTCTTATCACTACTGATGATGATGATGAAAATAAAAACAATAAAATCTGACTGGCCTTCAGAAAAACTGATGCCATGGAGTATTCCATGACCAGCGGTAACTGGACTATAATGATGATGGTGAGGAAAACAACAAAAACATGAACTTAATTAGTCGCAAAGAAAACAGATGCCACTGAGTGTTCCTTGATTGGTGATAAATGAACTAACCTCCTCTGCAGCAGCAAGAAGACGGCGTACATGACTGATGAAGGAAGGAAGCAGGACCCGCCGGCATGCTGGCATCTTGAAGAGTTCAGAGTGGATCACCTCATTTATGGTCATTAATCGCTGTTTCGGGATCCGACGAGTGTCAAGGTTGTCCACCATACTCACTATGATTCCACTGAAGGGGAAAACCACCACCATCATCAATATTATCACCATTAAAGTCAACATGCAACGTTGGGTCTGGTTAGTACTTGGATGGGTGACCGCCTGGGAACACCAAATGCTGTTGGCATCCCTACGTGTCAAGTGGGGTTGGTGGAGGATTAGTGCCCCTCCCTGTAAAACAATTAACTCTAAGCCCTTGGCCACCCCGTCTGGGATACATGGCGTCTGGCAATGAATGAATGAATGAACCATCATCCAAGTCATCATTATCAGCATCATCATAATCACCATTCTTCCCAAAATACTTATCACCAACAAAATGGTTGTGTAGTATTCAAAAAGATGATAATCTATCTATTTATCTATCTATTGCCAGACGCCTTAATTCCGTAAGGGGTGCCCATGAGCAACTCGCCTCCATGTCGCCCTCTCCCCCGCCATTTCATTGCCTTGCTCTCAGCTCACACACCCCCTCTCTCATATACCTCTCCACTCCATCCCTCCATCTCATCCTTGGCCTCCCCCCCTCCCTCTCCCCCCTCTCCACCTCACTCACATACACTTTCCCCATCAGTCTCTCTCTCCATCCTCTCCACATGGCCAAACCACCTCAATGTGTTTCCCCTATCGCTTCCCATCACATCCACATCCACATCACAACACTCCTTCACTTCCTCATTTGTCAGTCTCTCCCTTCATGTGACTCTACATGCTCCTCTCAAGTAACTCACTTCCACTGCTCTCACTCTTGACTTCTGTCCCTCCAACAAGGTCCAAGTTTCACTTCCATAAGTTAGAGTTGGTATCACAATACTGTCATGTAGTAGCTTTTTAACCTCACTGTACATTAACTGACTTCATTTATCACGAAGATCATAACTTTACACTTCCCTACAATCACCTTTAGATTCCGTTTCCTACACACTCTCCCAAACTCATTCATCAAGCATTGCAGCTCCCCTTTGTCTTCACTTAACAACATAGTATCATCTGCAAACAACAATACACGGAGTTTCCAAACACTGTCCTCTCTCACTAGGGCCATTCCAACATCCACTGCCCTACCTTGTATCTCTTTTATTACCCTATCCACATACAGATAGAACAATCATGGAGACATGACACATCTGTGTTTCAATCCAACCTTCAAATATTCACTCATTTCACTATTCACAAGCACTGCAGCCTTAGCACCCATATACATATTCTTCACGGCCTTCAACAACTTCCCATCTACTCCATATATTCTTAATACTTTCCTCATTCCCTGTCTATTCACCCTGTCTTATGCTTTCTCCAAATCCATGAAGGCTCCATACACCTTCTTTCCCCTCTCTACAAACTTTTCCACTAAAGATTTAAGAATGAATATCTGATCTACACAACCTCTTCCACTCCTAAAACCTCCCTATTCTTCTCAAACTAATTCCTCTGTCATTTTCCTAACTGTCAATAAGTATCTTACCATACACTTTTCCTGTTACACTAAGAAGACAAATGAGGCGTCTCGTGGGCAAGGGGCGAATGCGCCATTTTCTTACTTTTGAGTTATGAGCATTTAAAGTTCAGGTATAGGTGGCAGATATAGAATATTACAGAATAGCATGTTATTATATATCATTAGAATCCTCTGGAAGAGGCAAATTTATACTGCAGGAAAATAGAAAACACACACACACACACACACACACACACACAGTAAAACACGCGATGGTGTTTTTTCAGCATATAGTAATTATTGTTCAATCAGCTTGAAATTCATTCCTGTATTAGATGTAAATGAAACTAAGATACTGTGAAAATTTCAGCCAAAAATTCCTATAATTAATATTTTTCCTATAATTATTAAAAATTTTCATCTCCTTATCAGCAACAGGTTGTTTCATTGTGTTTATGATAACCATTATATTGTTAATGACTGACACAATGAAGTTATAATACTCACCAACTACAATATTTACAACTCCAACCGCACACCAAGATGAAGAGGGGGGGGGGGGGCCAATGGTTAGTAGTCAAAGACGTCATCGGAGTGTAAACAAAGCCAGGCATCACTCATGTGCTTGGCGGGATGACTAGCAGGGGTGCTAGCGCGCGTCTGATTGGCTGAGAGGCGGCTCTTTAACTCTGACAGAGGTAGCCGCTCGTCCATTTGCTGGGCCGCGTGCCGACATTCACCCCTACCGCTCTGAAATCCCAGACCCTCCCCGCCCTCCTCCTCCCCTCCACGTGTGCAAAACAAGGGAGATTGAACCTAGAATTCTGAACCCACATGGGTCGGAATCAGAAAACGCTCTTCACCACAAGATTTTCAGTGCTTCCACCTAGCAGAAAACATGCATAACTCATTTTTGATGGGGGTGCCACGTTCGCCCCTTGTCCACGAGACGTCTCAAATGCCCCTTTCATTACAACACACGTCTTTTTCTCCTTTTACTTTGTAAATGGAAGTAATTATACCTAACTTCCAAGCTTCCGGGACTCTACCTTCCTCCCAGGCCAATCTGCACATCTTCCACATCCATTCTACTACTATCTCTCCCCCATGCTTCAGCATTTCACTACACACTGTATCCATTCCTTGGGCTTTCCCCATTTTAACTTTCTTCACTGTTCCACAACTTCCATCCTACTGACTTCTTCCTCTCTTCTCAAATCCCTCCTTCTCCCAGCCATTCCCCCCAGCCACTTATACTTGCATTACTTTCAATCTATAAGTTCAACAATTCCATAAAGTGTTCTCTATTTGCTCACTTTTTCTCCCTTCTCCACTAGTAATCTACCATTTCTACCTTTCACTCTCTGACTAACTTGTTTGGCACCCTGTCTAACTCTCTTTACCTCTTTCCAGAACATTTTCTTACACTCCCTCTACTTTACACTCAAGTTCCTTCCAAATTCCTCATCCATTCTCTTCTTACTCTCTGTTACTAATCTTTTCACCTGCATCTTCCTCTCTACACATAACTCTCTCTTCCGTCTCTCAACTTCCTCCATGCCCCTGTTTCTCATCCACTCACTATATGCTTTCCTCATTAGTGCCACAGCCTCTCTCACCTCTTCATTCCACCATGCTGTTCCCTGTACCACCTTTCGTCTTCTCTTCACCCCACACACCACCTCACATGCTGTACATATTTCTTCTGTGAATATCTTGCACACACCATCCACATCCCCCATTTCCTCCAATCCATATTTACCCAACCATTCCTCCACTTCTCCCTTACATTTTGCCTTTTATCCCTCTTCTTGTAACTTTTCCACTCTCCTTGTATGAACTACTTCCTCCTGTCCTTCTCTTCCTCTATTTCTCCATTTCATTTGGACCCAGATTCTCACCACCACCAAGTAATGGTCAGAAAGTCCACTACACCAACCTCTATATACTCTTCCATCCATTATGTACCTTCCCATATCTATCTATCTATCTATCTATTTATCTATCTATCTATTTATCTATCTATCTATCTATCTATCTATATATATATATATATCTATATCATCATCATCATCATCATCAGCCATTACAAGTCCACTGCTGAACAAAGGCCTCCCCCAACCTTCTTCACGAATTCCTTGACTGGGCCAATCTTTGCCACGTTTTCCCTGCAAATTTCTCTATCTCATCTCTCCACCTCCTGTCTGGCCTTTTTCTGCTACGCTTACCATCTCTTGGTGTCCAGTCAGTCAACCTCTTGCTCCATCGATTATCCCTTGTTCTTGCTACATGGCCTGCCCACCTCCATTTATGTTCTTTTATAACTTCTTTAATATCTTTGACTTTAGTCTGCTCTCTCACCCAAGTTGATCTTTTCTTGTCTCTTAAAGATATTTCCAACATTGACTTTTCCATTGCTCTCTGAGAACGAATTAATTTATTTTCCATCGATTTTGTCAGTTTCCAAGTCTCACAACCATACGTCATAGCTGGAATTATACATTCGTTATATACTTTTCGTTTCATACAAACTGGCAAGCTATTTTTCATAATGTCTCTATGTTTACCAATTGTAATGCATCTTTTTACTTTGCTATCATTATCTTTCATTAATTTTAGTATTTGTCCCAGGTAATTGTACTCCTCAACTTCTTCAAGAAATTCTCCACTTATTCTTATGACGCTCTTTGGTGTTTGAGGATTAAACATTACTTTAGTTTTACTCCAGTTCATCTTTAGCCCTACTTTGAGACTTTCTCTGTTCAGGTCATTTAACATTTCTTGCAATGTCTCTGCTTTTTCTGAGATTAGGACAATGTCATCTGCAAATCTTAAATGGTTTAGCTTTTCTCCATCTATGTTTACCCCGTTGTTTTCCCAGTCTAGCTTTCTGAAAATACTTTCTAGGCATGCTGTAAATACCTTTGGTGAAATTGTATCTCCCTGACACACGCCCTTCTCAATCTTAATTTTCTCGAAGTCCTTATGTAATTTAACTGAAGCAGTTCCCTCTTTATATATGTTTTCGAGCAGTTTTACAATGTTCTCATTCACTCTTTGTTCTGGCACTGAATTTATAATTGCCATGTGCTCCACTGAGTTGAAAGCCTTTTCGTAATCAACAAAACCTAAGCACAGTGGTTTATTATATTCTGCAGTTTTCTCAATTAGCTGATTCATTGTGTGCAGATGATCAGTAGTCGAGTACCCGCGTCGGAATCCTGCCTGTTCACGAGGTTGGTTTTCCTCCAATATATATATATATATATATACTGTGGAAGCAATGAAGAAAGTTAAATCAGGGAAAGCCCCAGGAATTGATGGAGTGTGTGGTGAAATGCTGAAGCATGGGGGAGAGATAGTAGTAGAATGGATGTGGAAGATGTGCAGATTGGCCTGGGAGGAAGGTAGAGTCCCGGAGGATTGGAAGTCAGGTATAATTATTCCCTTGTACAAAGGAAAAGGGGAAAAAGAAGTGTGTGGTAATCATAGGGGCATTTGTCTTCTTAGTATAATAGGAAAAGTCTATGGTAGGATACTTATTGACAGAGTTAGAGAAAGAACAGAGAAATTAGTTGGAGAAGAACAGGGAGGCTTTAGGAAGGGAAGAGGTTGTGTAGATCAGATATTCATTCTCAGATCTTTAGTGGAAAAGTTTCTAGAGAAGGGAAAGAAGTTGTATGCAGCTTTCATGGATTTGGAGAAAGCATATGACAGGGTGGATAGACTAGGATTGTGGAAAGTGTTAAGAATATATGGAATAGATGGGAAGTTGTTGAATGCTGTGAAGAGTATGTACGATGGTGCGAAGGCTGCAGTGCGTGTGGATGGTGAACTACGTGAATTTTTCTCTTTGAAAGTTGGTTTGAAACAGGGATGTGTCATGTCTCCATGGTTGTTCAATCTGTACATGGATGGGGTAATAAAAGAGGTACAAGGTAGGGTAGTGGATGTTGGAGTGGCCCTGGTGAGAGAGGATAGTGTTTGGAAACTCCCTGTACTGTTGTTTGCAGATGATACCGTGTTGTTGAGTGAAGACGAAGGGGAGCTGCAAGGCTTGGTGGATGAGTTTGAGAGAGTGTGTAAGAAACGGAATCTAAAGGTGAATGTAGGGAAGAGTAAAGTGATGGTCTTTGAGAGAGGTGAAGTTAGTGAATGTACAGCGAGGTTGGATGGTGAGGAATTGGAAAATGTGAGTACGTTTAAGTATTTGGGTAGTGTGATGAGTAAGGATGGAGGTTTGGAGGGTGAAGTGCTTGAAAGGGTACAGCAGGGAAGAAAGGTTGCTGGTTCTTTGAAAGCAGTGATAAGAAACAGGGAAGTGAGCATGGAAGTGAAAAAGTTACTACATGACAGTATTGTGATACCAACTCTAACGTACGGAAGTGAAGCTTGGACGTTGTTGGAAGGACACAAGTCAAGAGTGAGAGCCGTGGAAATGAGTTATTTAAGAGGAGCCTGTGGAGTCACATGGAGAGACAGGCTGACGAGTGAGGATATAAAGGAGCGTTGTGGTGCTGATGTGGATGTGATAGGAAGCGTTATGAGGAACACACTGAGGTGGTTTGGCCATGTGGAGAGGATGGAGGGTGAAAGACTGACAAAGAGAGTGTATATGAGTGAGGTGGAGGGGGAGAGAGGGAGGGGGAGGCCGAGGATGAGATGGAGAGATGGGGTGGAGAGGTATATGAGAGAGGGGGGTGTGAGTTGGGAGCAGGGGAGTGAAATGGCGGGGGACAGGGAGACTTGGAGGCGATTTGTTTGTGGCCACCCCAAACGAGATTGAGGCGTCTGGCAATAGATAGATAGATAGTATATATATATATATATATATATATATATATATGGAGCCTCTGTGGTACAGTGGTAGAGTGTGCGTTTCGTACACGGGTGGATCAGGGTTCGCGCCCCGCCAGGGTAATAAACTTTGGGAGTGTTC
Source organism: Coenobita brevimanus (assembly GCF_032717465.1). Taxonomy (NCBI): domain Eukaryota; kingdom Metazoa; phylum Arthropoda; class Malacostraca; order Decapoda; family Coenobitidae; genus Coenobita; species Coenobita brevimanus. Next base: position 13,531,323 of record NC_137038.1, read on the forward strand.
ACCCGGCCACGTACTGCATTGGCGGACACAAGGGATGCTGTGGTTGAACCAGTGTCACTTACTGTAAAGTATGCTTGCACCCACTCGGCTTGAACGGGCCGATTACACTTGGTTCACAGACTACACACACATCCAAAGCCACTCCAACACTACAGTTACACTTACAAGCACTTCTCACCCCACATACAATCTCTACCAGACAGTCTAAGCCACTTGGTAGAGATACATTGGCTGTATCGTCCCGACTTCGGTCGGGATAGGCCGATCCTGCAGTGGATACTCAAATGGCTGATGATGATATATATATATACATATATATATATATATATATATATATATACACACACACTCAAACCTTGATTTAAGGGACTAAATGGGGAATCAACCTGTCTCTTACTTGAAAATGTCCCTTGTTTTACAACATATATAGAGAATCTTACTATGAAATGCAATGACTGTTTAACTTACCTTACTTACTCACATGATTCTATATAATATTTTACGGGTACTGTATAAAGAAACATAATGTGTACAAACTAGAAATTACGTATCTTTTTTTAATGGTCTTGTCTGTTTGTCAGGTAGAATATGGAGTCCCCTAAATCCAAAATCCCTTAAATGCAGGTCCCTTAAATCAAAGTTTGAGTGTGTATGTGTATGTATATATATATATATATATACAGTATACTGGTAATTCCTTAATTGACACGAACATTTTTCACGCGATTTTGGTTATCCACAAATTTTTCGTACAATAATTAAAACATAAAATTATAGTATTCAAATAAATAATTTTAATATACAAGAGGAATAAGTAA
>NC_137038.1:13537140-13639640 GCF_032717465.1 Coenobita brevimanus
GTTGATTTGGTACCAACAGTAACGTCCAGCTGGTGTGATGGTACGTGGAACGGAGCTGAAGGCTGCTGCTGAGAAGTTTGCAAGGCTTCACGACGCCCTAGGCTTCAAGGCATCCGAGGGTTGGCTCTTCGCATTCAAGTTGCGACATGGCCTTACTAACCGTAAAGCACATGGCGAAGCATTGGACGCTAACGAGGATGGAGTTGACGAGTTTCGGCACAAGGTGAAAGGCTTGATCGACAGGGAGGGCCTCACTCTCGGTCAAGTCTATAACGCAGACGAAACTGGCCTATTCTATCGCTCGCTGCCAATGAACACTCTAGCCGAGGAGACGGAGAAGCGTGTACCTGGCCGCAAGCTTTCTAAGGAACGGATACCTGCTTTGTGTTGTGCCAGTGCTAACGGCATGCACCGGCTTAAGCCCGTTATTGTTGGCCGTGCAAAGCAGCCTCGGTGCCTTCGTGGGGTGATGGATGTCCTTCCTGTCGTATGGTACCTTTCTTTGAAAGCATGGTTCACAGCTGTGATTTTCAAAGACTGGTTTCACTGTCACTTGGTCAAGGAGGTCATCCAGTACCAGACGAAGACACTGGGAATCCCTCGCGACCAGGTAAAGGCTCTCCTTCTGCTCGGCAATGCACCTGCCCACCCGTGCGACAAGGACTTGGTTGCTGAGAATGGCCGTATTAGGTGCATGTTTCTGCCACCTAATACGACTGCTCTCATTCAACCCATGGACCAAGGAGTGATTGTGGCAACAAAGCGCCTGTACCGTCAGAAGTTCCTGGACGAGGTGATGTTTGTTCTCGAGGACGAGGACGAGCGTAGGGAAGGACGTGACACTCGAGGCAAGCGGACTTTGGAAAACCTTCGCCGCTACAACATCAAGTCTGCGCTGTACAACTGGGCTAGTGCATGGAAGGAAGTCCCTGTGAAAACTCTTGAAAATGGTTGGTCTCGTCTGCTTCTCGGAACAGATGTGGAGTATGATTTTCTGGGCTTTGACGTGGATGACTTCCATGCACGGCTACATACGCACGGCGACGTTGTTGATGTGGACGATGTACGTGAGTGGTTGGATGACGACGAGGGGGATCCTGGGTATCAGACGTTGTCTGATATCAAGATCGCGTCTTCGGTTGCTGGTGTCAGTCCCGAACTTGAAGATTCCGACGACGAAGGCAATGATGATGCGGACTCCTCTCAGCAGGACACTACTCCAGCCATCCCCAAGCTGAGCGCACTCCGGGAACATCTAGAGTTCGTCCTAGACTACCTGGAACACCCGGACTGCGACAGGGAGATGGGGCCCTTGGGACTCGTGGAGGAAGTGCATGCTTTCAGGCAGCGCATCATCAGTCGCCAGAATCGTCGGTCCTTGCGTCAGTCGACAATTGACAGTTTTTTTCAGGCCCGTGACCCCCGCTGTGCCAAGCCCTGGTTCCACTCCATTGCCTCCCCAAGACAGGCCCTCATGCTCCGAGCCACAGCCCAGCACATCAGCCACAGTGGAGTCACTGCTCGACGTGAGTTTGCGGCTTTCGTCAGAGTCTTCTGCAGTCGGTACGCCATCACCACGACCCAGCGATGCACCCCTTGGTCGCCTGCCAGTGATACTCTCGGACTCTGACACTGAATAAACAGCAAGAACTTCTCCACCAGACCACACGGGAATTTTGAGTGTTGTGCAGTGAAAAAAAACGGTGTGTTGTGTTATGGTTTTCGAAATGAGAGAAAAGACTCAGTGGAAACAAAATTTAACGTAACTAACCTTCTTTGTTTTGGCGTTGGAAAATAAAAAAAACTTGGGAAAAGTTAATGTGCAACACTAAATTATACTGGAACATTATTTGGACTAAAGTGAACACTGTGAAGAGAACGGACTTCTGTGTGTTATTGACTAAGTTCAGTGCAAGACTTCAGGAAGAGTGTACTGCAAGTGCTTCAGGAAATCGTTCTTACTGTCAGAGTCCGAGAGGAGGCGGTTATTCATCGAGGTGGCCAGGGACTTGCTGTAAGTAGCCAGAATGTTTCATACCGTACTTTTTTCCATACTATACTTACCAGAATGTTTCATACTGTACTTTTTTCCATACTATACTTACCTCATGCATGTGCAGTAGGAATGTGTTTTTCAGAGTTAGGCTAGGTTAGGGTCGATAAGTACCAGAATGTTTATTAATGTATGAACATACTTCTAAACCCTCATTTTATGTTTCTTTTGCATTTATTTCAGTCATTTATGTGCCTTATTGATGTGATTTGGGTGTTAAATAAGTGCTATGCATGTCCAGAGGGAGTTGTATAGGTGTTTCTCTGAGTTAGGGTCCATAAGTACAAGTCCATAAGCTGGGGCCCAATATCCGGACGAAACCAATAACCGAACCTACCGATGGCTCTATTACTCCGGATATTGGAGTGATTACTGTATATATATATATATATATATATATATATATATATATATATATATATATATATATATATATATATATATATAGACAGACAGACAGACAGACAGATAGATATATAGATATATACAGGAAAAGCTCGATTAACCGGCACCCGATGCATCAGCACATCCATATAACTGGAATGCAAATTCAATCCGGCATGGGGTCGAAAATATTCTGGATACTGGTTGTCCCCCTATAATTCTTGATCAGTTCTGTACACTACAGGATAAAGTAGTGTACGCAGCTAAGTTTTCAAAATTATTTTGGCTTGTAACATAAGCGAAATTTTTCTTTAAATAAATTTTGGTAATGTTTGCTGGTTTGTGTTCAGTCCTGTACAATTTCTCTTGCTGTTTTTTTGTGGGTATGGTAGTGTACACTCACGAACACTACTTTCTGCTCAAGGCTGCCCGTTTTGTACCCCCATATACTCAGGGAAGAGGGGAGGGGGGGGGACGAAATGAGCTCCACCTGCCTCTACCCCAGCTCCCAACCCTCCCCCACACCCCTACCCCTCCCAGCATCCCATTAGTCATTCTTAACTGGCAGTTACATCTCAAGCTAACCTCATACTTTAAACTCATAGTCACATCACTAAAAAACAAATGTAAAACACTAGGATATGTAAAGAGTATATAATATGACTATGAACATGCTGCAGGAAGAAATTAATGCATTATAACGTTGACAATAAAACAAAAACGTTAACAATGGCAATCCCACGCCTCATGCACTGGGTGTTTGCATGCGTCCGTGTCTGTGCCTACGTGTTTATGTCAGTGTGTGTGTGTGTGTGTGTGTGTGTGTGTGTGTGTGTGTGTGTGTATTTACCTATTTGTGGTATACAGGAATTGAGCTAAGCTCGTGTTGTCCAGTCTCCATATCAACATTTATCCAATCTAGTTTTAAACACATGAATGTTCTTTGCCTGCACCACCTCCTCATCTAAGTCATTCCAAATACTTATGCTTCTATTCGGAAAACTGAACCTTTTAAGATCATTAGGACATCTACTTTTCCTCAACTTGAAGTCATGACCTCTTGATCTTCCATCATCCAACACAAAAACATCCTTTCTATCGACTCTTTTCAATTCTCCTACATTTCTAAATATCGTGATCAAGTCACCTCTTTCTCTTCTCTCACGCAGCGTTGGTAACTTCAGTTATTCCAGTCTCTCCCTGTAGGTGAATTCCTTTTAAACATGGTATCACCCTTGGTGCCATCCGTTGAACTCTCTCTAGTTTATCAATATGTTTCTTCAAATGAGATGACCATACCACAGTCAAATACTCTAGCCTTGGTCGTATCATGGTTACTATAAACTCCCTCAGCATTTCCTCGTCCATATAATTAAAAGCCACTCTCATATTGATCAGTAATCCATAAGTTCTAAATCTATCTATCTCTTGCCAGATGCCTCAATCCCGTACGAGATGACCACAAACAAATCACCTCCATGTTGCCATGTCCCCCGCCATTTCACTGCCCTGCTCCCAACTCACACCCTCATCTCTCATACACCTCTTCACTCCATCCCTCCATCTCATCCTCGGCCTCCCCCTCCCTCTCCCCCCCTTCACCTCACTCACATACACTCTCCTCATCAGCCTCTCACTTTCCATCCTCTCCACATGGCCAAACCACCTCAGTGTATTCCTCCTAACGCTTCCTATCACATCCACATCCACACCACAACACTCCTTTATATCCTCATTCGTCAGCCTGTCACTCCAAGTGACTCCACAGGCTCCTCTTAAATAACTCATTTCCACTGCTCTCACTCTTGACTTGTGTCCTTCCAACAACGTCCAAGCTTCACTTCCATACATTAGAGTTGGTATCACAATACTGTCATGTAGTAACTTTTTCACTTCCATGCTCACTTCCCTGTTTCTTATCACTGATTTCAAGGAACCAGCAATCTTTCTTCCTTGTTGTACCCTTTCAAGCACTTCGCCCTCCAAACCTCCATCCTTACTCATCACACTACCCAAGTACTTAAACGTACTCACATTTTCCATTTCCTCACCATCCAACCTCGCTGTACATTCACTGACTTCACCTCTCTCAAAGATCATCATTCTACTCTTCCCTGCATTCACCTTTAGATTCCGTTTCTTACACACTCTCCCAAACTCATCCACTAAGCCTTGCAGCTCCCCTTCATCTTCACTCAACAACACAGTATCATCTGCAAACAACAGTACAGGGAGTTTCCAAACACTACCCTCTCTCACCAGGGCCACTCCAACATCCACTACCCCACCTTGTACCTCTTTTATTACCCCATCCATGTACAGATTGAACAACTATGGAGACATGACACATCCCTGTTTCAACCCAACCATCAAAGAGAAAAATTCACTCAGTTCACCATCCACACGCACTGCAGCCTTAGCACCATCATACATACTCTTCACAGCATTCAGCAGCTTCCCATCTACTAAATATATTTTTAATGCTATCCATAATCATTGTCTATCCACGCTGTCATATGCTTTCTCCAAATCCACAAAAGCCACATACAACTTCTTTCCCTTCGCTAGAAACTTTTCCACTAAAGATCTAACAATGAACATCTGGTCTACACAACCACTTCCCTTCCTAAAGCCTCCCTGTTCTTCTCCAACTAATTCCTCTGTGCCTTCCATAACTCTGTCAATAAGTATCCTACCATCCACTTTTTGTACTACACTAAGAAGACAAATGCCCCTATGATTACCACATACTTCTTTTTTCCCTTTTCCTTTGTACAAGGGAATAATTATACCTGACTTCCAATCCTCCGGGACTCTACCGTCCTCCCAGGCCAATCTGCACATCTTCCACATCCATTCTACTACTATCTCTCCCCCATGCTTCAGCATTTCACCACACACTCCATCAATTCCAGGGGCTTTCCCCAATTTAACTTTCTTCATTGCTTCCACAACTTCCATCTTACTGATTTCTTCCTGTCTTCTCACCTCCCTCCTTCTCCCAGCCATTCCCCAGCCACTTATACTCGCATTACTTCCATCCTCTATGCTCAACAATTCCTTAAAGTGTTCTCTCCATCTGCTCACTTTTTCTCCCTTCTCCGCCCTATTGAGAAGAGCTGTATGTGGGGAGCCTCCCCACACGTGAGAGTTGTACTCCACACGGGGGCAGATAAAACCCCGGCATAGAGTCAACAATTGTGCAGGGGTAAAGAAAGAACGGAGTCGGCTTAGCACACCTAATCTCTTTCAAGCAGATTTAACAAGAGATATAATATGATCTTTCCAAGATAAGTCCCAAGTAAATGAAACCTCAAGCATGTTCAAGGATGTTGCAGGATTAAGCTGAATATTATTAAACATTAGTGGGAATATCTTTGGAAGATTTTGTAGGGTTCATAGGTGTAAAAACTGAGTCTTTGATGCATAAAAACAAGCAGACTATTTTTACCCCAGTCAGAGATACGAGCCGAGTCAGACATTAGGTGTGCCATAGCCTCATCCCTTGTTTGTTGAAGTAACTGCTGAGATGGACGTTGTGGGAACCGAATGGAAAGGTGAAGGGTGGAATCATCAGCATAAGAGTGGATAGGGTTAGATGTACAGCTTAGAAGGTCACTGATGAATAAAAGGATGAGAGTTGGTGATAGGACAGAGCCCTGAGGAACACCACTGTTGATAGATCTAGGAGAAGAACGATGGCCGTCTACAACAGCGGCTATAGAACGACCAGAAAGGAAGCTAGAGATGAAGGTACAGATAGAAGGATAGAAACCGTAAGAGGGCAATTTGGAAATTAAAGATTTATGCCAGACTCGATCAAAAGCCTTCGAGATGTCAAGTGTAAAGGCAAAGCTTTCGCCAAAGTCCCGAAAGGAGGATGACCAGGAGTCTGAAAGGTACGTGAGATGATCGCCAGTAGAGCGTCCCTGATGGAACCCATACTGATGATCAGAAAGAAGGTTGTGACAGGAAAGACGGTTTAAAATTTTTCTATTAAGAACTGACTCGAAATCTTTTGAGATACAGGATGTTAAAGCAATTGACGATAGTTAGAGGATTGGGAATGGTCACCCTTCTTTGGTACTGGCTGAATGAGAGCAAACTTCCAGCAAGAAGGAAAGGTACCAGTTGACAGACAAAGGCGAAAGAGCTTGCCTATGCAGGATGTAAACACAGATGCACAGTTCTTGAGAACAAGAGGAGGGACTCCATCAGGCCCATATGCCTTTTTAGTACTGAGGCCAGCAATGGCAGAAAATACATCAGCTGAAGAAATTTAATGTCAGCCATGAGGAAGTCAGAGGGGGGAAGTGATTGAGGAACACCACCGGAATCGTCTAAGGTGGAATTGGAGGAGAAAGTCTAAACGAAGAGATCTGCTTTATCAGTAGAAGAAACAGCTACAGAGCCATCAAAGTAGAAAAGAGGAGGGAAGGATGATGAGGTAAAGTTGTTAGAAAGGTTTTAGGCAAGGTGCCAGAAGAAGCGGGAAGATTTCGAGTTGGAGAGTTGAGAGCATTCAGTACGGATGAAATTATTTTTAGCAGAGCAAAGAACAGACTTAGCACGATTCCAGGCAGAAACGTACAAAAGATGTGATTCAGGGGTGGGTTGGTGCCAGTACCTTTTATAGGCCCTCTCCTTGTTCCAGACAGCATTAGAACAAGCGTGATTAAACCATGGCTTCCTTGCATTAGTCAGAGGAAATTAGAAAGGAATGTATGCTCCCATGCCCGAGAGAATAACCCCCGTAATGCGCAAGGCACACCCAGATGCCTCCCGGCCATGGAAGCAATAATCATTCCAGGGAAAATCAAAGTAGCACTGCCTGAGGGCCTCCCAATCAACAGTTCCAAAGTGCCACAGATGACGTTTCTTCAGAGGGTCCACAGACCGTACCAGAGCGATAGGACAGGTTAAGGTGATAAGGTTGTGATCGGAGTAGTCCAACGGAGAGAAAAGATCAACAGTGTAAGCAGAAGGATTAGTAGTAAGGAAGAGGTCAAGTACGTTGGAGCTCTCTCCAAGGCAGTCAGGGATATGGGTAGGGTGCTATACAAGCTGCTCTAGGTCATTAAGCATGGAAAAGGTGTAGGCTAGTTAACCAAGTAGATCAGTGAAAGGAGACGAGAGCCAAAGGTGGTGGTGAACACTGAAATCTCCGAGAATGGAGATTTCAGAGACAGGAGAAATGGTGTGTGTATGTGTGTGTGTGTATTTATCTATTTGTATTGACCTATTTGTAGCATACAGGAATTGAGCAATGCTCGTGTTGTCCTGTTCTCATATCCACATTTATCTAGTTTACTTCTACACACATGAATGTTTTTCACCTGCACCACCTCTTCATCTAAATCATTCCAAATACTTATGTATTTACCTAATACACGTAATTGTGATATACGGGAAATGAGTTACGCTCGTGGGATCCCGTTTCTGTTTCTCAATAGGTCAAATTTAGCCTTAAACTCGTTTAAGTTTTTAGACTGGACAATCTCTTTGTCCAGGCTATTCCACAGGTCTATACATCTATAAGGAAAACTATATTTCTCGATATCCTTCAAGCAACATGGCTTCTTCAATTTCATTCCATGTCCTCTTGTTACTCTCTTATCCCATATAGACAGATCTTGGTCAATTTTATCTACTCCTATCATGGTCCTGAACACTGCAATCATGTCGCCCCTCTTTTTCCTTTCCTCTAAGGAAGGCAAATCCAGCTTTTCCAGCCTCTCTCTGTATGACAGATCTGCCAGACTGGGGACCATTGTGGTTGCTGTTCTTTGTATTCTCTCAATCTTGTTTATATCTTTCTTTTTGTGTGGGGACACTACCACTGCATATTCTATCCTGGGGCGAATCATGGCCACTATCAATTTTTTCATCATATCCTCAACCATATAATGAAATGCTACTATTATGTTAGTCCAGAGTTTATAAGTCTCTCTAACTATTTTCTTAATATGTTTTTCAGGTGACAAATTATCCTGGACTAGCACTCCCAAATTTCTCTTCTCTTGCTTTTGTGATTGATTCATTACCCATCATATAAATCAGTGATGGCCTTTTGGTACTTTTACCCGTTTCCAATATTTTACATTTCTTTGCATTAAATTTCATTTCCCACATCCGGCTCCAATCATGTGTCCTATCCAGATCCTCCTGCAGCAATATACAATCCTCCTCAACCTCTACCTTCCTCAAGATCTTTACATCATCAGCAAACAGACTTGCATAACTGTTCACTTCGTCTACCATATCATTTACGTAAATCAGGAACATTACTGAAGCAAACATTGAGCCTTTAGGGACTCCAATTGTTGCTTCCCTCCATCCAGACATCCTATCCTTTATTACTGTCCTCATTTGTCTGTCTCTCAAAAAGTCTCTCATCCATTCCAGGAGTTTCCCCTTTAGTCCTTCTATATACTCTACTTTCCACATTAATCTCTTACGGGGTACCTTGTCGAAGGCCTTCTCCAAGTCTAAATATACACAATCCACCCAACCATCTCTCTCTTGTACCACGTCAATAGCTCGAGTAAAAGCTCAACAAGTTGGAAACACATGACCTTCCACTTCTGAATCCAAACTGACATTCAGCCAAAATATTCATCTCGTCTAGATATTTTATCCATCTGTCTTTCAGGATTCTCTCGCACAATTTTGCACCCATGCTGGTTAGAGACACTGGTCTATAATTCAGGGGTTCTTCCCTGTTTCCTCCCTTATAAGTTGGTACTACATTTGCCCTCTCCCATTCCTGAGGCACTTTCCCCTCTTCCAGAGAACACACAATTAAACTGAGAATCTTATCTGCCAGTTGCTCTCTGCATTCCTTCAGTACCCAATTAGAAATTCCATCAGGACCTGGGGCTTTCCTTACATCTTGAGTTTCCAGCAATTTATACACTGCCGGTACCTCCACTTTTATATCTTTTACCACTGGTATATTTCTAATCACTCCCTCCCCTTCCATAAACTCCCTTTTATTAGTGAAAACCGATTGGAAACATTTCCTCATTATTTCAGCTTGCATTGCTGCATCTTTATACACCTCTCCTTCTACTTTCAGTTTGGTGATTCCTTCCTTTTGTTTCAGTTTGCCATTAACAATTCTAAAAAACAGTTTTGGTTCATCCCAGCATTTGTCAATTATACCTTTTTCAAAATTCCTTTCTTCTTCTTCTCTAAGTATTCTTCTGTATTCATTTCTAATTCTTTTATATTCTTCCTTTGTTCTGTTGTTACCTCTCTTTCTCCAGTTGTTCCATGCATTATCCCTCTCTTTTTTTGCTAGCGTACACCTGCTATTAAACCACCCCTTTTTCCTGTTTTCTTTCCCTCTTACTCTTGGTACAAATTTTTCCACTTCCAAATTATAGAGGTCTAGAAAGATATCCCACTTCCTCTGTATCTCTCTTCTTCTTTGAATTTTCTCCAATCCGCATTTCCAAAAAACTTTCTCAATCCAGTAAAATTTGCTTTGCCAAAGTTGTATCTTCCCTGCCTATACAGCTCATCTCTTGGCTCCATGTTCCCTATTATCATCTGGAACACAATGACCACATGATCACTTTTTCCAGTAGGACACAAATATTTCAAGGTTTCTATTACATCGGGTTCTTTGGTAAACAGTAAGTCTAATCTTTCTGGTGTGTCCTCATCTCGGAACCGTGTCTCTTCTTTGACCCATTGCATCATCACATTATTCATTGTTATATTTAATAATATAGTGCCCCACAAATCTTCGTTGCTTCCTGAGTCCCATTCCTCCCAGTTCACCTCTTTACAGTTAAAGTCACCCACCAATATTATATTGTTGTTTTTCTCAATTATTTTTTGTAAATAACTAGCCATATCTGACAACATGTCCTGGTATTCATCATCATTCCATGCTCTCGTCTTAGGGGGAACATACACTTTCTCTCCAGTTTCTAGTTTCATATATATCACTTCAGCCCTGCCTTCTCCCATTTCCACAGTATCTACATTTATGTTGTTCTTCACTGCTATCATCACTCCTCCTCCCATTTTTTCTATTCTGTCTCTTCTCCACAGTTTGTATTTACCATCTCCCATGTGAACATCAATATCTTCTCTTAACTTGGTCTCTATAAAGCACTTGACATCAGGATCATGTACCCTCAAGAAATCGTTAATTTCAAGCCTTGCCGATATTAAACCATCAACATTAGTATATACCACCTTCAAGTTATTTTTGATGTTTCTTACACACTCTTCTCTCTTCCTCTAAGTCAGGACCACTTCCTCAATTTCTGATCGATAACTCTCCAATAACTTCTGTTTTCTGTATTCATAGCCATCCCACTTAGTTTCCTTCACTTCTAGTTCCTCACATACTACTTTCTTACTTTCATATCCATCAGTCTCCAAAAAAAAAGTTTTACATTCTTCCTCTGTCCTCTTATAATTTTTTCCCTTTACTTGTTCCTTCAAAGATTTTAAAACTTCTCTTTCTGCTTCATTCAGATCTTTTCTTACAATAATATTTTCCATCCCCGCCTCTTTGCTTAGTTTCCAGGTCACTTTAAGTATATAATTTACTACACTTTCTGATGACAACTTGACTTTCACTGGTCTTGTTTCCCCTTTCTTATATGGCGCTATCCTCCTTACTTCCTCAATTTCTTTTTCCCACTTGTCTCCTTCGAGATCAATCTTGCCTAATATTTTTCTCATCAGATTCGTGTCTCTCTTGAGTCTCATGGATCTAACCTTTTCTTCCTCCTCCCTGTTTCCAAATATTACATTTGTTCCTTTCTACAGTTTCTCTCACTATTTTCTCTTTTTTTTTTCAGTATTATCACTACATTTTCTTCCATTTTTTTCTTGTTCATTTCGTTTTCTTCCTGAATGATTTCCCTTAAGCTGACCACTTCTTTCTGTCCTTCTTCCACATGTGCCCACTTAGCCTTTTGCTCCTCTAACAGACTATTCACCTTCTCCGTTTTATTACTGCTCTCTTCTTGTTTTCTCCTTAACCCCTTAACCGCGGGATGTCACTTTCGTGACGCTCAGGCGCAATGGATCATACCGCGGGGTGTCACTTTTGTGATTCTGTGTTATTTTGAATTATCCCGGGCTTTCAAGTGGTGGCTTGTATCATCTATCAGTACTGCCAATGTCCAACACTAGTCAGCACTCCAAATCTCATCTGTACTCCCATCCATTGTTGACATTTTAGCGATTTTCCCCCCTTCCTGACTCCCCTCCCTACCTGCTCTCCATTACCCTGTCCTCTCACCTTCCAGGCTGCGCTGCGCTAAGCAAATCTCCCCCAGATTTTTCCACAGATTTCATCCATTGAAATAAGCCCTATGCCCTATACTTATACAAAATAATATAGACCAAAAAAAAATAAGTTAAGTGATAGTGGTATACACCAGGAATTGGCTAATTATCACCTGACAACACCTCACATGCATTCATTTGCTACATTACCACGGTAATTTCCCCTTTGAATTATGCCTTGTAATCTATGTCTGTAATAAAAATATATATCAGAAAGGAAGGGAGAAGCCTAAGTGACATTTACATTCACCTGGAACTACCTACTTCTTTGTGTATTGCCGAGATTTTCTACCAATAATTTATTAGTAAGTTAGCAGCTGTCATCCTCATTGTCATTGTCAACCCTTGCCTTCTCAGATAAGCCGCGGCATTTAGTTCCTTGTCCTCTGCTGTGGTCAAAACATGTCGCACTCGCGCCCCGCCATTTCTGCCGCTTCTGCGCCCATTGCAAAGGGCCCCGTGACCTCTACACACAGAAAAAGTCGTGAGGGAAGCAGGAAAGGACTAAGTGACTCTGCAGTGGAATGTGAACTAGCGGAATTGTCAATGGTGATGATGGATAGTGATTCTGACCCTTCGGGGGAATCGTGTGATGAGCCGGGTATCGTGCCAGAAAGTGCTAGTACGAGTGCTTCAGTGTCGAAAGTTATCCCTAGCTCCAAGGGAAAGGAGCCGTTAGTGCAGCAAGGGAAGGAATTTGGGAAGGGAGTGAAAAGGCGGCGTGTTAGCCCCAGAACAATGGCCCCGCGTGACCCAGCCCGCTATGAGTCCCGAGTTGATTCACCTCCCCGTTCCCCAAGCCCCACTTCACTCATTTCTTCCTCTTCTTCTGCTGAATTATCTCCGGAGTCTTCGTCGTCGGAGTCACCACCAGCATCAACAGTGAAGGCAGGCCGTAGAGGAGGAGGTAAATCCCTGACCAGTAAAAGTAGAGTTGCTACTAGAGTAAGGGCTGCTAGTGCTGTACGGCAACTCAGGGTCAGTGTAAGTGACCTTGAACGTGATAAATCTCCCTCACAGCCACCCAACACCCTCACCCATCCTACACCGCCACGACAGGGAATCCTGGACGCCTTCGCATGGATGGAAGGGTACGATTTTGTCCCAGAACATTTAGTTTTTGATGAGAGTTCCTCAGGAGTACAGCCTGCCTTCACTCTTGATGATGACGCTGAGTGTGTGGACTTCTTTTTGGCCCTCCTAGATGACGAAGTCATGCAGCACATATGTGATGAGACCAACAGGTATGAATCACAATGTGCTGCAAGTGGTACAGGTGCAGCCAAGATGCAACAGTGTGCAGGAGCTGTATGTATTCTTTGCCCTCATGCTTCTCATGCCACACTCAAAGAAGCATGAGTTGGAAAAATACTGGTCCCTTACTATCCTCACCCACCTTCAATAAGTACATGGCCAGAGATCACTTCCGGAACATCATGGGAAACCTGCACTTTGCCGACAACGATGTACCTTCCCAAACCGACCCACTCTGGAAGATCCGGGAGATTCTGAGCAGAATGAAGGATAAGTTTATGTCATTCTTCCACCCTTTTCAGAAGGTTGTCATTGGCGAATCCTTGGTTTTGTTCAGAGGACGTCTTCGGTTTGTACAGTACATTCCAAGCAAACGCCATCGCTTTGGAATCAAGTTCTTTGTACTGTGCGACTGTAAGACAGGGTACATCCTTGACTTCGTCATTTATTCAGCCAGCACTGTCGGCCTGGATAAAACACACCCCCTTGGCTTCTCAGGCTGTGTAGTGAAAGTGCTCCTTGAAAAGTATTTTGGTGGGAATCATGTGCTGTATACAGACAACTATTATACAGCACCGAAACTTGCCAAATACCTTTCAGAGCACGGCATTGGCTCCTGCAGCACTGTCAAGAGTAATCATGCCCACTTCCCTAAATTCCCAGAGGCAGGAACCTCGCAGCGAGGAGACGTGCACCCACGCAAGTCTGAGAAGATGCTGGCAATACGGTGGCATGACAAGAGGGTCGTGCACATGCTCACCACCGTACATAAGGGGGAAATGACAGACAGTGGGAAGGTCGACCGTAGGACAGGCGAACCTGTGAGGAAACCTGATGCTGTGTTAGAATACAATATCAACATACGGATGGTGGACAAGTCCGACATGATGATTGGAGAGATCGACTGCCTCAGGAAGAATACTATGGTACTTTCACCGCAAGAAGTCCATTCAGGGTGGGGCCCACCTGGTGAATCACCTCCAGCGATGCTGCCAAATCAACCGTAGTACATGCCTCTCTCTCTCTTATTTCCCATCTATGTGCTATTTGAAATTGTTTTTTATATTCTGTATATAGTAAAGGAAGCTATATAGTACACTGAGTATCACTTTTTAGAATTATAACAACAATTTGAATGAATTCTATAACACGTGGCAGCGCTTTTTTCCCATGTTGCCACGCCGTAGAGTTGCCAGTTTGACCACCAATTATCGGATTATCACTGGCTCCCTACCTACCCCCATTCCACCTGTTTCTCTCTCCCTCTCTCTCTCTCTCTCTCGTCAATATAACAGAAAGTTCTGATGACGAAGAAGATTATGATTAAAGATTAGAGAGAGGATTAGGCCTACAGGGGAAACCTCTTAAAAATAAAATGCACCTAGACTTTTACCTCATAAGTGGTGTGGAAAAAAAATTGAAAATAAATAATAAATATATACAATATATATATATATATATATATATATATACAGAGAGAGAGAGAGAGACAGAGCGAGAAACAGGTGTGATGGGGGAAGGTAGAAAGACAGAGTGATAATCCGATAATTGGTGGTCAAATTGGCAACGTCCCACTTGGGGAAATCCCAACTTCTGCCACACCCTGAACGGACTTCTTGCTGCGAAAGGACCATAGGTGGTACAGGAAAGTTTTTCTGCATCTCATAGATATGACGATGCTGAACACCTTCATCCTGTGCAAGATGAAGGTCAAGCCACCCAAGTCCTTCTTCCTGAGGTTGTTCACCAGGACTTGTGTTCAGCAGCTGCTGGAAAGATATTGCAGGGTGACAGCAGCAACTCCAAGGCACCATCCACTAACACTTCCCGACAGACTTGAGCAGAGGGCGTACATAGATCGGCACAGACTGGTCCAAATGCCTGCCACAGGCAAGAGGAAGGCTGCGATCCGTAGGTGCCAGGTGTGTGCACATACCACCCGACGCACACCCAAGCACAAACGCACCTCTTGGCAGTGCACTGAGTGCCAGGTTCCCCTCTGTGTTACCTGCTTCTTTGATTACCACAGCCAGAAGCAGTTCTAAAAGTGCAAGTGGGAAAGGAGAATAAAGTGGAAATAATGTGTAAATAATGTGTAAATAGCAAGTGAAAGCAATGGATGTACAGTACATATGACTGAACAGTGTAATATAGTTTTATCTTACTGAAAGTGACAGTGAATAACAGTGTAAGTAAAATAGAAATGTAAATATTGAAAATACAATAGAAAATGTAAATAGAAATGTAAGTAATTCGTAATATAAGAATATGAGTACAAATACTTGATGTTATAACAGTGAAAGTGAATCCATGGCTCTCTAAGTATATTACTGAATGAAAAATTGAATGACTTCAGTGACAATACACTAATACTACTGAAGGAAACTTATGGAGAAAGACTCCAGATATATATTAGTGTTATATAGTAACAGAAATATAAAGTGTGAGGGGTTTTATGAATAATAAATGACAGAATACCAACAGCGAACTAGCGCAAGTGGGAAGGTCATACGCGTTCATAATTTTCATTGCTTTCACAGCGTTTTTTTTTTGGAGTATGGATCCCAAACTACTTGATAATCATAGTGTTTATAGTGTTAATATCTGGCTGTGGTAATCATATTACGGGTTGTCGGGAAGTGTAAAGTGGAGACTTCGTTACCCAACTTCAGAGGTCTCCATAAGTCCTACGGTAATCGACGAAGGCTCAACAAACATCCCAGGAGAAAGCTGAAGGTATGTGCCATAAGCATATGTAATTTTAATATTCTAGGACTAATAACTGATTTCTGGCAAATATTTTTTGAGAGTCTGTCGGAGCCCGAATAACCCCGCGGGACACACAAAACATTGGGAAACATGCCCGTGGTGTAAGGGTTAACAACCTCAAGCACTCATCTGCCTGTGGACCAGACAACATAAGCAACATTCACCTTAAACACCTAGGACCACAAGGCATACAAGCACTCACCAACATATCAAACTACAGCTACTCACACAACACAATACCCAACATCTGGAAGCATGGCAATATCATCACTATCCCTAAACCCAACACAGACCCCACGTTACCCTCCTCACATTGCCCCATCACACTCCTCTGCACCCCCTCTAAAGTCACTGAACCACTGATACTACAACTAGTCACACCTCACATTCCCCTAGCCCAATCACAACATGGCTTTAGGCCACTACACTCCACAAACACCCTTCTTACAGACCTTACACAGAGAGTTTTCAATGGCATGAATTCAGCTAGGCCACCACACAGAACACTCCTAGTCACACTAGACATTAGCAAAGCTTTTGATGCCACTCCCTGTCACAACCTCACAAACAAAATACTCAACACAAACATGCATAATAACACAAAATGATGACTGGCAAACTACTTAGCAGGAAGATGTGCACACGTAACATTTGCCGGTCAGTCTTCTAACATCAGAAACTTCACAAACGGCGTCCCCCAAGGATCTGTTTTGTCCCCTACGCTCTTTAATCTATACATGCACGACGTACCCACACCCTACACACCACAGATACACATAGCTTCCTATGCAGATGATATAACACTTACATGTACACACCAAAACGCAAACACAGCTGCACACATCATTCAACCTTACCTCAACACACTACACGAATGGTTCACCACAAACAGGCTCAAAATAGCCCCAGCCAAATCTACAGTGACTCTTCTCACGAACTGGACAGCAGAACACAGTCACATCCCACACCTCACCATAAACAACACTCCCCTACCACACACACACACACACACAAAATCCTTGGTGTAACATACAATACATCAATGTCATTTAAACAACACATCACAAACATTAAAAAGAAAATAACACCAAGACTCAACATACAATACATCAATGTCATTTAAACAACACATCACAAACATTAAAAATAAAATAACACCAAGACTCAACGTTTTGAGGTCACTTGCCCATACAACATTCAGACACAACAAAGAAACCACCACCATAGTATACAAACAATACATACGTTCAGTGATGAATTATGCAAGCCCTGCCTGGGCTTCTAACCTGACCAAAACACACTACAACACTCTACAGACCATACAGAACAAGGCCCTAAAAATAATCACAGGCTGCACAGCTACTACACACACAGACCACCTACATCAAGAAACGAAAGTCCTCAAAGTCAACGATCACCTACACATGAGAAGCACCCAGTTTCTTCCTGCAGCCTCCACAAACCCACAATATCCACTACAGTACATGGCGCACATCCACCCACACCAAGGAACATCAAAACAACACCCAGCACACGATACCATACACAAATACTGTCATCTCTTCCCCCTCGTGCACCTCAGACCAGCTTCCAGAAGCATATCCAAACTTAGATCACTCGCCGCTCCATTCAGTCACTTAAAGACAGCACACAGCTGCATGCACGGCCTCCTGACATCCACCCTTCTGAATCCTATCTTCCTCGTGAGGACAGGGTCCACCTGGCCAGGCTGAGATGTGGGCACCATCCAGCCCTCTTAAGGTACCAGAAGAGGCTGGATGACTCTGTCGCTGATGCCTGTTTGGGATGCAACACAGCACCCCATACTATGAAGCACATTATGGAAGACTGCATTGCACACAATCACCTACGCCAACAACACAACATACACTCTTTGAGAGCTCTGTGGGAAAGCCCGGTCTCGGCCATGGCCTTCCTAAGGGACTCGGGGCTGTTCGGCCAGACTGCCTCGGGAACAACTACTACTACTACTACCTATATCAAGATGCATTTCTCTTAAGACTATTACATGAAAATCTTCGATACTCAGAAAGATTTTGAGTTAGTTAAACTTGTTTCTAAGACTGCGAGCATTGAATGACACTAATTTGCTCTGTGGCTGGCTTTGACATTAGGGGTAATCTGGATACACCATCTCCCCAGGAATTAAGATTTAGTTTCCCTGGGTCAGTGAAGGGATGAAAAAGGAGTGACGAAGGTGACTGAGTGACAGTGGGATTAGGGTGGAGTGAGGTGGGAGGGTCTGTGTGGTCCCCAGGGGACACAAGTGTTTGTCACACCTGCATTCTCACGGATTTCAAAAAATATCTATCTATTGCCAGACGCCTAAATCCCGTTTGGGGTGGCCACAAACAAATTGCCTCCACGTTGCCCTGTCCTCCGTCATTTCACTGCCCTGCTCCCAACTCACACCCTCCTCTCTCATATACCTCTCCACCCCGTCCCTCCATCTCATCCTCGGCCTCCCCCTCCCTCTTCCCCCCTCCACCTCACTCACATACACTCTCTTCGTCAGTCTCTCACCCTCCACATGGCCAAACCACCTCAATGTGTTCCTCATAACGCTTCCTATCACATCCACATCCACACCACAACACTCCTTTATATCCTCATTCGTCAGCCTGTCTCTCCACGTGACTCCACAGGCTCCTCTTAAATAACTCATTTCCACTGCTCTCACTCTTGACTTGTGTCCTTCCAACAACGTCCAAGCTTCACTTCCATACGTTAGAGTTGGTATCACAATACTGTCATGTAGTAACTTTTTCACTTCCATGCTCACTTCCCCGTTTTTTATCACTACTTTCAAAGAACCAGCAACCTTTCTTCCCTGCTGTACCCTTTCAAGCACTTCACCCTCCAAACCTCCATCCTTACTCATCACACTACCCAAGTACTTAAACGTACTCACATTTTCCAATTCCTCACCATCCAACCTCGCTGTACATTCACTGACTTCACCTCTCTTAAAGACCATCATTTTACTCTTCCCTACATTCACCTTTAGATTCCGTTTCTTACACACTCTCCCAAACTCATCCACCAAGCCTTGCAGCTCCCCTTCGACTTCACTCAACAACACAGTATCATCTGCAAACAACAGTACAGGGAGTTTCCAAACACTATCCTCTCTCGCCAGGGCCACTCCAACATCCACGACCCTAATTTGTATCTCTTTTATTACCCCATCCATGTACAGATTGAACAACCATGGAGACATGACACATCTCTGTTTCAACCCAACCTTCAAGGAGAAAAATTCACTTAGTTCACCATCCACACGCACTGCAGCCTTAGCACCATCATACATACTCTTCACAGCATTCGACAACTTCCCATCTACTCCATATATTCTTAATACTTTCCACAATCCTTGTCTATCCACTCTGTCATATGCTTTCTCCAAATCCATGAAAGCCGCATACAACTTCTTTCCCTTCTCTAGAAACTTTTCCACTAAAGATCTAAGAATGAATATCTGATCTACACAACCTCTTCCCTTCCTAAAACCTCCCTGTTCTTCTCCAACTAATTCCTCTGTTCTTTCTCTAACTCTGTATCCTACCATACACTTTTCCTATTATACTAAGGAGACAAATGCCCCTATGATTACCACACACTTCTTTTTCCTCTTTTCCTTTGTACAAGGGAATAATTATACCTGACTTCCAATCCTCCGGGACTCTACCTTCCTCCCTGGCCAATCTGCACATCTTCCACATCCATTCTACTACTATCTCTCCCCCATGCTTCAGCATTTCACCTTCTATCAATCAATCAATCAATCAATCAGCATTTCACCATACACTCCATCAATTCCTGGGGCTTTCCCCAATTTAACTTTCTTCACTGCTTTCACAACTTCCATCCTACTGATTTCTTCCTGTCTTCTCACCTCCCTCCTCCTCCCAGCCATTCCCCAGCCACTTATACTTGAATTACTTCCATCCTGTATGTTCAACAATTCCTTAAAGTGTTCTCTCCATCTGCTCACTTTTTCTCCCTTCTCCACTAGTAATCTACCATTTTTATCTTTCACTCCCCTGCTAACCTCACTTCCACCCTGTCTTACTCTCTTCACCTCTTTCCAGAACATTTTCTTACGGTCCCTCCACTTTATACTCAAATTCCTTCTAAATTCCTGATCCATTCTCTTCTTACTCTCTCTTACTAATCTTTTCTCCTCTCTCTTTCTTTCTAGATATAACTCTCTCTTCCGCCTCTCAACTTCTTCCACGCCCCTATTTCTCATCCATTCATTGTATGCTTTCTTCTTTTGTGCCACAGCCTGTCTCACTTCTTCATTCCACCACGTTGTTCCTTGCACCCCCCTCCATCTTCTCTTCCTCCCACACACCACATCACATGCTGCACATATTTCTTCTGTAAATATCCTGCACAGACCTTCCACGTCTCCCATCTGCTCCGATTCATATTTGCCCAATCGTTCCTCCACTTCTCTCTTATACTCTGCCTTTTTCTCATCCTCTTGTAACCTTTCCACTCTCCTTGCAACTACTCCTTCCTCTCGTCTTTCCCTTCCTCTATTTCTCCATCTTACTTGTATCCTAATTCTGGCCACCACCAAGTAGTGGTCAGAAAGTCCACTCCCCCAACCTCTAAAAGCTCTTGCATCCATTACACATCTTCGCATCCTTTCATCCACACACACATAACCAATCAATGCCTCCCTTTCATTCAGTTCACCACCCACCCTTCTCATCACTCACCATGTATACCTGTAGATCATTTTATGCCTGAAGAGGGTATTGGCTATCACCAACCCCCTCCCAGCACAAATGTCTACTAATGCACTGCCATTCTCATCTATCTCAGCAGGCACACCCCACTCACCAACTATTCCATCCACCTTCAAAAACAGCCATATTTATTAATTTGCTAATCTCGGTGATTACTTTCACATTGAAGTGCAAACCATCTTGCCTAAAGAGGCTTGGCTTTCTAACAAATCTGTCCCATATATCACCGAAATTAAGTAGTCCCTCATTTATCCAGACGTGTTCATTATCCGCATGCTGGACCGAGGCTCTGTTAAACCATTATCCGAATTTAGTTCCTATTATCCAGACGTAAAAGTCCCCGAGAACTTCGGTCGGCCAGCCGACATGTTTGAACATTCAGTATCGTGGCCACTGGGCTCGAGCAGTAACCCACAACGAGAGCTAAAATATCTGTCCGCCCTTGTACTGAACAGTCAAAGTCGCGTGTTTGTCTGATCACTCCCAACGAACCTCCAGCACCCAAATAATACAACTGTAACCCACAAGCGGTGTCAAAACAATACGCATCCCTACCGAATCTCACACGGCCACCAGGCTAAGTCTTTCCTAACTGCCACTGAGATTGTATCACTGACCGCAGGCCACGTGACAGCGACCGTCCACCTCTCTTCTGAACGTCCAAAATCGCCAAGTCCCCGCGAGTTGTGTTTCTGCATGGTCCACTGGGTGTCTAACAGACCCTGAGCCACAAGTAAATGTACGGTAAAAGCACTCATCTGCCCCGTAACAGAAGGGTGAAAATCCTGTCCACAGCCTTGCTTCTCCCCCCCCCCTCCCGTTTCTCCTCCATACCCTCCCAGCTTCCCCCCTCACTCCCTCAGTCCCTAATCTTCTCTGTGGTGATAACACTGACTCATGAGTTTTTAAAGTTTTTTGCAATTTATTCCACTACTATTGGTCGTACCGAAATTCCGCAAAATCCTCCAGAAAGCTCATGAAATTCTGCACCTAAACATATGCAAAATTTTGCACTAGGATGGTGGGAAGTTATATGAAGGTAAGCATTATTCCTGAACACTTTATTCTCACTGCATTCCTGTACTTTTACTTATCAGTTTTATGTGTTTTTATTAGCTTTCTTACAGTACAAACACCTGCAAAGATGATGGTATGCCATTTATATCAATACAGATGTATAACCAATTTCCAGTGACATATTTGGCTGTGGATTTTTTTTTTTTTTTTTTTTTTTTTTTTTTAAGCCCTGGGAGCAATCACTCATCACATATAACTGATTTTCACACAGTCTTCAGTTTTTTTGTGGATTTCTGTTGTTTATGTATTGTTTTCTTGTTGTTTGGCATTAACATGGATAATCCAATGTGTGTTTTGATGTCTTAATAAGGCAGAATGACCAGAAAACAGTGTCAAAATTAGGAGGGGTATTGTACATACAGTAGTGTATAGGTACGGTGGTTTTTGATTTTCAGTGTTTTTTTTGGATGGTTTTCTTGGAGTTTAGTATCACTCTGGATATTCCTACGTGCATTTTGATGTCTAAATATGGCAGATTGACCTGAATTCAATGCTAAAATTAGGAGAAGTACTGTACATACAGTAGAGTATAGGATGGGTGTTTTTTGGTTTTCATTTTTTTTTTTCATGGTTTTCATGGTGTTTAGCATTATTTTGGATAGTCCTATGAGTGTTCTGAGGTCTAAATATGGCAGACTGACCTGAAAACAGTGCCAAAATTTGGAGGGGTATTATAAATACCGTAATGTATAGGAAAGGTGTTTTGGAGTTTTCAGTGTTTTTCTTGCATGGTTTTCTTGGTGTTTATCATTACTCTGGATATTCCTGTGTATGTTTTGATGTCTAAATATCCTTGAATACCAGAAAACACTGCCAAAGCAAGCACAGGTGCTGTACAAATACATTAGGTATAGGTTGGAAGTTGAGTATAGGCAGGGTCTGGATATAGTAGGGGAATAGTGTTCATTATCTGGATGATCTCACTACCTGGAGATGCCTTTGGCTCTATTATGTCCAGATAAAGGAGGGATTACTGTATTTTTTTTTTTTTTTCCTGATACACATTTCCTTAAGGGTTCCTTTAATTTCCACAACTCTCTTTCTTCAGTAGGAGTTGGAATGTAGCCCTGGCAATATACCATTCAGCATGTACTTATTTGACTTATTTTTCAATACTTTTGGAATGGCTTCATATTTCTGCATGATATCTTTGTGCAATTTGTCACAAGGGCATGCGAAGTACAGTAATTCCATCTTGTGCAATGTTTGTGATAAGTGGGTGCATAAGAGATGTACAGTAGTGGTATTAGAGGTAGACTGTGAGATAATGGTGATTTCATGTGTGCAGTGTGTCGGGGAGAGTGTGTGGATATTGCCACTCATGAAAGGACTGAACTTGCTGGTGAGTCTTTTGAGTGTGTGGAAGAGTTTTGTTATTTGGGAGACATGTTAAGTGATGGAGGTGGGGCAGGAACTAGCTTTGTAGCTAGAATGAGGAATGGTTGGAAGAAGTTCAGGGAGCTGTTGCCTCTCCTGACATTGAGAGGACTCTTCCTCCATGCTAAGGGATCATGTATGCAGCATGTGTTAGGAGTGTAATGTTGTATGGTAGTGAGTCCTGGGCAGTAAAGGAAGAGGATATTTGCAGGCTCAAACATACAGAAATGACAATGATTAGGTGGATCTGCAGTGCATCCTTGAGTGCAAAGCCTGGGGGGGCCAGCTTTATGATGGAAGAATTGATGTAAGATGGGTCTGGAATGCAGTGATTCTATGATGAGGAGAGGTAGACTAAGATGGTTTGGGCATGTGGAGAGGATGGGGTATGATAAATGGGTGCAGAAAATGAGAAGTGTTAATACTCAGGGTAGAGTAGCGAGACGTAGACTGAAAAAGACCTGGGACGAGCTCACTGAGTATGATATCAGGGTTAAGGGACTATATAGGGAAGCTGCCAAAGATTGAGCAACATGGAAAGCCACCATTAGGTGACCAAGGCCGACGCATGCAAACATGTTGGAGCCTTCAAAAATGAAAATGAATCTTTGGTGGCAACTCTGCCTCCACCATGTGCATTGTTCGTTCGTTTGTTCATTCATTCGAGAAAGAGAGATAGAGAGAGAGAGAGAGATGAAGTAAATAACAGCGAATATCAAAGGATATCCACACCAATGTTATGTTTATATCTATGAGAGGGAGTAGGTAAAGGGAACCTAATTTCAGCATGGCATGAGACTCTTTAACCCCCAAAGTACTAGTAGGATTGATCGATCCTTTTCCAGAATTTGGCCTGATGCCCAACAGGATCGACAGAACAGCCTTAAAAAAAAAAAAAAAAAAAAAAAAAAAAAAAAAAAAAAAAAAAAGCAGACAGTAGGCTTTGGCCCGATTGAGACGTATATCAATGCAAACCAATGAGAACTAAGTCCTGAGTAGGGAGGGAGGAGGATCTGGGCCCCTACCCATGGTGGGGGGGGGAGGTGATTCCCCCACCGTCCTCTCGCCACCTACCTCTACCCCAAACCTTTTGTTCTCTCTCCCCCTCCCTTGCTTGTGACTAGACTCACAGCTCCTCCTACCAACTCTATAAAGCTGATTTTTCCATGCCACATTCCCCCCACCATCGTCCCTCATTCTCCCCCCTCCACCCCTTCATACTCCCTCCACCTCCAGCCACTTTCTTGCTGTGGCTACATGGTAAACATTTGACATACGAGAATGATATATACATTTTCTGGTGTGTAAAATCAAGATCTATCATTCTATAATACCAAAATTAATGTTGGTGCAATTTTTTTTCTCTCCCTATATGCAAGGGTTGCCAGTGTCAATTTTTGACAATCTCTGACAGGCTATAGCTCAGTAACCAGTTGGTCTACAATGCTCTGGTTTGCAGCATAAGGTGTGTAAATTCAAGCTCTAAATCTTGGGCATAAAAATTTTTACTTCTGTATGAGCTGAAAAATCGGCTCCATATAAAAGTTTTCAGGGAAGTCGGTTGATCAAACTGCGTATCCTTGGGGTTAACTTAAACCCTAACAGGTGGGCGACGTTACGTAATGTTCATGCATTTGGAGGCGGGTGACCTTACGTAACGTCCGGCCATTTTCAGTCCTAAATTATTGGTGAAACTGGGTGATAAGGCATCCTTGTCACCTATTGTCCTGCCCTCTACTCTCCCAAGTCTTGAAACAAGTAAAATAGAATATACATAATATATATGTTGTAGTGTTATAATTGTTCAAGTAAAATAGTATATAAGTACGGAAGTTTTATTGTTATAAGTGTTCAGGTAAAATAGAAAACACGTAAGATTCTGAAGACAATGAATAGTGTAAATAATGCATAAATGATAAATATGATGTTCAGTGGTGAAGAAAAAGCAAATGAGAGAATAGTTTGCTAGCCTCACCCCAGGCGCGCCTGGCGATAAGCTGCCTGCCTGACTTCCTCCCTCACTCCTCCCCTCCTCCTTCCACAGCCGGCAGAGACGTATTACCGTGCATATAACACCTCTTGCTTTGATTTTTCATCCATTTTTCATTGATTTAATGATGTTTAGGCTTATTCCTTGATACTTTATTTTTCCGAAAATATGCCGTCCCACACGGTCGTATAATTAGTAGGTTGGCCGCCCATAAGGGGTTAAGACACTATACCCAAAAGAGATAGTAAATATGTTAATCTGAAGCTCTAGATGAAAACAGCAGAATGGTGCAATAGATTACATAGTCAAATTACAGATGCCTTAATACAAGGACTGCTCAGAAAGTATCTGACCTTATGCTTTAAAAAAATAAACAGCAAACCTGTTGAGCTAGGACTCTAATCCCCATCAAAGGGCCTCCTCTGACATCAGACATGTAGCCCAACATGATTTTCACTGCCTGAAACATTTTTCAAAGTCAGTTTTCGATATCTCCTCCTGGTGCTTCATCACATTTGTCATGATCTTTTCTGTCATCTCATATCAGGAACCTTTCAGCAAAGTTTTGGGCTTGGGAAATAATAAAAAATCACACAGAGCCATGTCTGGTGAGCAGGGAGCCTGCCAGACCTGTGGGATGTTTTGCTTGGCCAAAAATTCCTGAATCTGTTGAGAAGAATGGGCAGGGGCATTGTCATGGTGCATAATGTCGCTTTCCAAGGGTCTGGTCTCTTCCACTGAAATGCGCCACGCAGACAACGGACAACGTCGAGGTAGTAATGTTTGTTGATGGTCAGACCTTCTGGTGCATATTCGCAAAGCGCAAAGCCACGGTAGTAGAAAAAAAAAAAAATTGTCAACATGTGAGAGCACTTCACCTTACTACGGACCTATTATGCTTTTTATGGCCATGGCGACCCTGCATGCTTCCACTGGAATGGCTGTGCTTTGGTTTCTGGGTCATACCCATACACCCAAGTTTCATCTCCAGTGATAACAGCCTTCAGAAAGTCTGGATTGCAATTTGCACACCCCAACATGTCTTGAGCAACGTTCATCTGAGAAAAGAGACCATGACGAATGTGACAAAGCACCTGCAGAAAATAACAAAAACTGACTTTGAAATATACTGTATTTCAGGCAGTGGAAAGAATGCTGGGCTATGTGTATCAAGTCAGAGGGGGCCACCTTTGAGGGGAATTGGTGTACTAGCTCAACAGGTTAGCTAATTATTTTAGCTATTTACTTTTTTAGAGCCTAAAGTCAGCCACTTACTGAACAGACCTCATATATCTCCTTTCTAAAGCATTTTTTCACAGTAACACTGTACAGGATGTTGACTCACTACATAAACATCAACCTTAGATCTGCAGCACTAAAACTCATCCTCAACCCATCATCACCATCACCTTCCTCTTGCTATTTCCCACTAATAAAGGAAGTGAGAAGGACCAAGAAGGAGGAGTAGGAAAGCAAAAATGTAGAACTATCAATTAAGTGTTTCATATAATAGATCATACACCTTTTCACTCATCACTGAAGCCCTTGAATATTATGGACCTATGTAATTACAGTCAAACTATCACTCTCATCTTAAATGTAGGGACCAACTGCCTAGCCCCGGGCTCCTACGCTCCTCATGGGGCAATGTAGGATTGGATGATGGACAGATGGATGGACTGTCCCTGTGAAGTAAGTCAAACATCAGCTCACTCTGGTCTTTAAAATTTATGGCTCCATCTCATCACACAACCAACAGATGCATTTTCGTTGTCATAGGAAACTTAATAGTAACTCTACCTATGGTGAGTGATTTATTTTCCAACTTGTGCTGTACTTTCCCTGGTATGTCATGTATACTGTATTTCCTTTGTATCAATACAATCTTCACTAGTAATATACAAAAGGATTATTATACTGCAATATGCAAAATAAATTGTTAACAAAGAAGCATTAAAAAGTCTCCAACACCACTTAATATACAGCCCCAAATCTTACCTCATGATAACCGGGTCAAAGGTAGTGATGATATCTGGTATGGTGGTGGTGATGTACCGGAGGCACTGGGCTTGGACAGTCAATGTGGCATCACTTGTGTGTAACATCATGTCAGCCATTGCTTCCAAGAGCTGCTGCAAGCTCTTCTCAAACTCCTCTTGACCTTTACCATAAAGTCTGTTGGATTACACAGGTTAGGTTAAGTTAGGTCAGGCTAAGTTAGTTATGGCTGGATTGGGTTAGATTAGCCATTTTAATTTTCCTAGCTCGCTTTTCTTCACTGCATTAGACACTTCTTCATCATTTAATTTTCTAGCTGATTGTCAAAATCTATGAAAATGGTATAAGCCAATCTCATAGTAACTTTTTTAAAAGGTAAGGTCTATAGGACTGCTTCCATAGCCCAGAACACTTAACTCCTTCACTGTGATGATGTATTATTCTAGTTTATTTTTCAACTTAGGATGAATTCATGTTCAGAAGAGGTTAATGAACACTATATCTAACCCCTCCATTTCAAAGTCCTGCCTAAGCTGAACAAAACTGTTTGATATGAGCAAGAACAGACTCATGTCCTCATGTTCAAGGGGTTAGGGGTTAACCCCTCCCATCCGGGTGGCATGTATACAAAATGACCTGGAGACATCCGGGTGACATGTATACATAATCTAGTGTTTTGTAGTATTATTGTATTGTATTATTATTATGATTATTGCATCATATTATAAGGGCATATTACACTATAATTTTACATTATAGGTTTAGCTAAAAAATTATGGTATAAATAATGGTGATTTTTAGGAAAAACACCTGCTGGTGGTTTGGGTGATGAAAACAACCCCTGGATGTGATGGGTTAAAGGCCAACTTAAAACCTTCACTACAATTTCTTATACTTACTCAACAAACAGTTGACGGGACCGGATGATGAACTTGAAGACATATTGTAGACACTTCATGGCTTTCTTTAATGTGTTCTGTCTATCCTTATCCTCCCCATTCTCAACATAAAACTTCAGCACATGTATCAGTTTGCTGTGGAGGAAAGATTGCACAGGGTAAGAGTGTATATGGAGGGGATTTGTTGTTGATGCTAATCTTGGTCATTCTGGCCTAGCAGACCCATCAACTGCAGGCAAGGGACCTGGAGCGGTGGTCTTCATTGTGGGTCTACCCCCCAAAGGCTGTTGAAGAAAACAGGACAGCATGGGGGCCAAACCACTGCAAACCCCCCCCGGCCCCTCATGGGGCTCGAGTACCTGGGAGTGGCTTCGGTCGCCCGGGCAAGTACCACATCTCCCAACACAACACACACAACAACACCGTTTTTTCTACACCGAGAAATGACTCCCCGGTGGTCATTTCTCGATGTCTTCTTCTAGCCGGGGACAGTGAGAGCAATCCAGGACCCACCAACAAATACATATGTCCAACATGCTCAAAACCTACCACGTCGAGCCGACAGACAAAGAGTTCAGTTTAGTGCAATTCCAGCAAGAACTGGACCTATTACACCTGTACAACACTTGCATCCAGAAAACATTACACAAACACCTGGACCTGCTCATTATGCTCCTTCCCACCACCCACCAACCCCCCTTCCAATCCTACTCCTACTTCCGTCACACCTCCACGGCCAAACCCACCGATCCTTCCCACACCATCCAGTCCCCCAGCTCCTCCCATTCCAACCCATCCTAATCCACCTCAACCCTTACCTCCATCACAACCTCCTCCACCCACACCACCTCCCCCCTGTGCTGCAGCAGTCAACATACATCGCACACACAACATAAACATCCTTCAGTTAAACGTAGATGGCATAAACACCAAAAAACAAGAACTCACACAATTCATCAAACAACAGAACATACACATTGCCGTCTTACAAGAAACAAAACTACATAGAGACAGAAAACACCAACATTTCATAACTTCACCATTCAACAAGACCGGGCCGACGGCGGTGGTGGTGGACTCATCACCCTGGTACACAAATCCATCAACTTTGCGGATACCAGTGCACACACAAAGTCACTTCTCCCCTCACATGACACCACAACAGAAATACAATCAATTAAAATACGCACTGGTAACAAATCACACATAACAATCGCTAACACATACATTCCCCCCCAACTGTCCCTCACAATACTACATAACTACTCTCCACAGATACACCACATCACGAACATACCCAACATCATCCTGGGTGGTGATTTCAATGCCAAGTCGTCGGCCTGGCATGTCAACAACCCTGACACAGACAGAGGGCTGGTACTACAATCCCAGCCAGATCATCTTTTCATACTGAACAATCTAGACCAACATACCCATACCCCACACCAAGCCCTCTTCCTCCCATCATCTCCAGACATCATCTTCTGCTCCCCAAACCTTGTCCCCACTACATCGTGGAGAGTGGTCAAAACCCTAGGTTCTGATCACCTCCCAATCATCATCACTACCAAAACCAGAATCAACCCAGCTGGCCACAAACACACATACATTAATTATAACAGAGCCAACTGGAAGGCCTTTGAAACTGAAACAGAACAACATTTTGAAACACTAAACAGTACACCCATCACAAACATCAAAACCGCTGTGCACACTTTCAATACAATTATACAAAATGCAGACAAAAGACACATCCCTAGAGGCAACAGAAGGAGACACAACCCCAACTTCACACCAGAAATTCAAGGCCTCATCAGACAACGGGACACACTGTGACACTCCCCAACACCCCATACACAAGACACCATACAACAAATACAATAACTGAACACTCAAATAAACAATAAAATATCAGAACAGCAAACACTAAACTGGAAAAATTACCTCCAAACACTTGACCACAAAACAAACATCAGCAAACTCTACAAAACACTAAACAGCATCACACTTTCCACCAGCTACACCACACAATCACACGCTGCCATCACAACAGCAGACACCATACCCTCAAACAAACAACAAGAAAACACTCTCATCAATCACTTCTCACAAGTCAGCCATCTAAACCCCCATCCCGAAGACCAATGTATCATCCGATGTAAGAGACAGTTCCCCACAGACCCAGACTACGCACCTTTCACTTACAACCAGACGAAGCACATCCTTAACAACCTCAAGCACTCATCTGCCTGTGGACCAGACACCATAATCAACATTCACTGTAAACATCTAGGACCACAAGGCATACAAGCACTCACCAACTTATCAAACTACATCTACTTAAACAACATAATACCCAACATCTGGAAGCATGGCAATATCATCACTATCCCTAAAACCAACAAAGACCCCACGTTACCCTCCTCACATCGCCCCATCACACTCCGCTGCACCCCCTCTAAGGTCACTGAACGACTGGCACTACAACTAGTCACACCTCACAATCCCCTAGCCCAATCACAACATGGCTTTAGGCCACTACACTCCACAACCACCCTTCTTACAAATCTCACACAAAGAGTTTTCAATGGCATGAATTCAGCTAGGCCACCACACACAACACTCCTAATCACACTAGACATTAGCAAAGCTTTTGATGCCATCCCTCGCCACAACCTCACAAACAAAATACTCAACACAAACATGCATAATAACACAAAAAGATGGCTGGCAAACTACTTAGCAGGCAGATGAGCACACGTAACATTTGCCGGTCAGTTTTCTAACATCAGAAACTTCACAAATGGCATCCCCCAAGGATCTGTTTTGTCCCCTACATTCTTTAACCTATACATGCACGACGTACCCACACCCCACACACCACAGATACACATAGCTTCCTACGCAGATGATATAACACTTACTTGAACGCACCAAAATGCAAACACAGCTGCACACATCATTCAACCTTACTTCAACACACTACACGAATGGTTCACCACAAACAGGCTCAAAATAGCCCCAGCCTAATCTACAGTGACTCTTCTCACGAACTGGACAGCAGAACACAGTCACATCCCACACCTCACCATAAACAACACTCCCCTACCACACACACACACACACACACACACAAAATCCTTGGTGTAACATACAATACATCAATGTCATTTAAACAACACATCACAAACATTAAAAATAAAATAACATCAAGACTCAATGTTTTGAGGTCACTTGCCAATACACAAAGAAACCACCACCACAGTATACAAACAATACATACGTTCAGTGATGAATTATGCAAGCCCTGCCTGGGCTTCTAACCTGACCAAAACACACTACAACACTCTACAGACCATACAGAACATGGCCCTAAAAATAATCACAGGCTGCACAGCACTACACACACAGAACATCTACATCAAGAAACTAAAGTCCTCAAAGTCAACGATCACCTAGACATGAGAGGCACCCAGTTTCTTGCTGCAGCCTCCACAAACTCACAACATTCACTACAGTACATGGCAGCACATCCACCCACACCAAGGAACATCAAAACAACACCCAGCACACGATACCATACACAAATACTGTAATCTCTCCCCCCTCGCCCACCTCAGACCAGCTTCCAGAAGCATATCCACACTCAGATCACTCGCCGCTCCATTCAGTCACTTAACCCCTTAACCGCGGGGCGTCACTTTCGTGACGCTTGGGAGCAAGGGATCATACTGCGGGGCGACACTTTTGTGATTCTGTGTTATTTTGAATTCGCCTGGGCTTTGAAGTGGTGGCTTGTATCATCTATCAGTACTGCCAATGTCCAACACTAGTCAGCACTCCTAATCTCATCTGTACTCACATCCATTGTTGACAATTTAGCCATTT
This sequence comes from Coenobita brevimanus, assembly GCF_032717465.1. NCBI lineage: Eukaryota > Metazoa > Arthropoda > Malacostraca > Decapoda > Coenobitidae > Coenobita > Coenobita brevimanus. The sequence goes on from NC_137038.1 coordinate 13,568,929, forward strand.
CTCCCCGTTCTTGACTCCCCTCCCTACCTCCACTCCATTACCCTATCCACTCGCCTGACCGGCCGTGTTACGCTAAGTAAATCTTCCCTGGAACTTTTCACTGATTTCATCCATTGAAATAAGCCCTATGCCGTATTCTTATACCAAATAATATATACAAGAAAGAAATAAGGTAAGTGAGAATGCCATAAACCTAGAATTAGCTAATTATCACCTGACAACACCTCACGTGCACTCGTTCGCTAATTTTCGCTGTTTATTTCCCCTTGAAATATGCTGTACAATCTATTTTCATATTAAAAATATATATAAGAAAGGGAGAAGCCTAAGTGATATTTACATTCACCTGGAACTACCTAATTATTGCAGGCCACCACACTGTACTCTAGGCTAAGTAAATCTTCCCTGGAATTTTCCACTGATTTCATCCATTGAAATAAGCCCTATGCCCTATTCTTATACTATATAATATATACAAAAAAGAAATAAGGTAAGTGATAGTGCCATACACCTGGAATTGGCTAATTATCACCTGACAACACCTCACGTGCACTCGTTCGCTAATTTTCGCTGTTTATTTCCCCTTGAAATATGCCGTATAATCTATTTTCGTAATAAATATACATATACGGAGGGAAGGGAGAGGCCTAAGTGATATTTACATTCACCTGGAACTACCTAATTTATTATGTATTGTCTTGGTTTCCTGCCAATCATTTCATTGCTATATATTAGCAGGTCTCATAGGGCTGAAGTTGGTAGTATTGCACCTACCCTAGCCAGGCGGCAGGAGGCCATCACTATCAGTTCACTGTCATCTTTGAAAGTGGGAGTATGTCTAATTTGCTCCTGCTAACTTCTGCCACTTTATAGCCCCATGCAAAGGGCCCTGTGACCTTTAACCCCTACTAAACCTCGTGTGGAAAGAGGTAAAGGGCTGACAATTGATAGAGAGTGACTATGATCTTTTTATTGAGTAAAACAGTGCAAGTGGAATTGTAAATAAAGTGTAAATACTGTGTAAACAGCAAGAAAGCAATGAATGTAAATATAAGTGAACAGTGGAAAATAGTTTTATAAGTTACTTCAAGTGACAGTGCATAACACAGTGTAAATAAAATAGAAATGTAAATAATGTAAATAAAATAGAGAACGTAAATAGAAATGTAAATGAGTGGTATTATAAGAATACAAGTATATATACTAGGAGTAATGAAAGTGAAAGTTTCACTATAGCATGTCTGAATACTATGAGTTATGAGAGTGAAGGTGAAAGTGACATTCACTCTCAATGCTAGTATACAGGACGAGAAAGTGAATGCTACGTATTTTACTGAAAGAAATTGAATCCCTACAGTGACAATAAACTACTATTACCGGTACTGAAGGAAACTCATGGATAAAGACTGTGGATATATATAAGTGTTATATAGTAACAGAAATATAAACTGTGAGTGTTTTAATGAATAATAGACAACACTAGCGGCGAACGATCAGAAGTGGGATGGTCATACGCCCTCGTAATTTTCTATGCTTTCACAGTTTTTTGGGGGGGAGTATGGATTCCAAACTATTTGAGAATCATAGATTAGTGTTTCTAGTGATAATATCAGGCTGTGGTAATCATATTCCGAGTTGTCGGGAAGTGTAAAGTGGAGACTTCATTACCCAACTTCAGAGGTCTCCACAAGTCCTACGGTACTCGACGAAACACCCAAGGAGAAAGCTGAAGGTATGTGCCATAAGTATATGTGATTTTAATATTCTAGGACTAATAACTGATTTTTGGCAAATATTTTTAGAGAGTCTGTTGGAGCGCAAATATGCCTGAGGGAGCCGCAAGTCAAAGCAAAACAAGCCTGCGGTTTAAGGGTTAAAGACAACATACAGCTGCATGCACGGCCTCCTGACATCCACCCTTTTGAATCCTATCTTCCTAGTGAGGACAGGGTCCACCTGGCCAGGCTGAGATGTGGGTACCATCCAGCCCTCTTAAGCTACCAGAAGAGGCTGGATGACTCCGTCGCTGATGCCTGTCCATGATGCAACACAGCACCCCATACTATTAAACACATTATGGAAGACTGCATTGCACACAATCACCTGCACCAACAACACAACATACACTCTTTGAGAGCTCTGTGGGAAAGCCCAGTCTCAGCCATGGCCTTCCTAAGGGACTCGGGGCTGTTCGGCCAGACTGCCTGGGGAACTACTACTACTACTACTACTGCAGGCAAGCAACTGCCTCTATGGGGTCACCCCAAAAGTTTCCTAAATTGTTGATGTTATACTGTATCTGTCTTAGTGTAGCAGCAGTAGTTGTTGTTCACAAGGCTGGTGCAGGCGATTGTATACAATGCAGTCTTCCATAATGTGCTTAACAGTATGGAGTGCTGTGCTGCATCCTGGACAAGAATCTGCGACTGAGTCATCCAACCTCTTCTGATAACTCAAGAGGGCTGGATGATGCCCATATCGCAGCCTGGCCAAGTGGATCCCATCCTCAAAAGGGAGGTAGGATTCAGAAGGGTGCATATCAAGAGGCCGTGCATGCACCTGTGTGTTGCCTTTGAGTGACTGAATGGAGCAGCAAGTAATATGAGTACAGATATGATTTGGGAAGCTGGTTTGAGGTGGGCGAGGGGTGAGGGATGACAGTATTTGTGTTTGATATTGTGTGCTGGGTGTTGCTTTGATGTTCCTTGGTGTGTATGGATGTGCTGCCATGTAGTGTAGTGGATGGTGTGGGTCTCTGGAGGCTGCGGCAAGAATCTGTGTGACTCTCATGTCTGAATGATCCTTGACTTTGAGGACTTTGGTTTCTTGGTGTAGATGAAGTAGCTGTGCAGCCTGTGATTATTTTTAGGGCCTTGTCCATATGGTCTGTAGGGTACTGCAGAGTGTTTTAGTGAGGTCTGAGGCCTATGCAGGGCTTGCATAATTCATCACTGAATGTATATATTGTTTGTATACTGTGGTGGTGGTTTCTTTGTTTTGTCCATATGTTGAATGAGCAAGTGACCTTAGGGTGATGAGTCTCAGTGTTAATTATTTTTAATGTTTGTGATGTGTTGTTTAAATGACACTAACATATTGTATGTTACACCAAGGATTGTGTGTGTGTGTGTGTGTGTGTGTGTGTGTGTGTGTTCTTACCTAATTGTATCTTTACAGGAATGAGTCAAGTTCGTACTGTCCCATGTCTTAAACCATGTTTATCGTACATATCCTTAAATTTCTGAATTGTTTTGGCACACACTATTTCATTCGGTAGTGCTTTGCTCTATTTGGGAAACTAAATTTCCTTACGTCTTTATCACCTCTCTTCTTATGCAGTTTTTTGCAGTGTCCTCTTGCTGATGCTTCTCCATAGATTAAGTAATCATTTATATCTATTTTCTCCTTTCCTGATATGCATTTATATAGCATAATCATGTCACCTCTTTTCCTTCTCTCCTGTAGTGTTGGTAGATTCAGTTTATTTGGTCATTCTTCGTAGCTTAGATCCCTTAAGCTTGGTACCCATTTCGTAGCGGCCCTTTGAACATTTTCAATCTTGTCTATGTGTTTTTTGAGATGAGGACTCCAGACTACTAATGCATACTCCAGGGTTGGTCTGATTAATGATGTTATTATCTTTCTTAGCATGTCTTCATTTATGTATGTGAATGCTATTCTCGTATTTGCAAGCAGGGTATACATGTTCTGTACCTTCTCACTGATATGGTCAGCCGGAGATAGTCTGTTATTGATAATCACACCTAGGTCCTTCTCTCTTTCTGATGTGTGTAGGGTTTTATTTCCTAAAGTATAATCCCAATCAGGTCTTTTTCCACTTTTACCAAACTTGATTACATGACACATGTCCACGTTGAATTCCATTTACCATGTATTACTCCATTCATGAAGTTTATTTAATTCTTCTTGTAGCTCTTTACAAGAGTCTGTGTTAGTATTTCTCCTTTGTATTTTTGCATCATCTGCAAACATATTTAGATAGCTTTCATTTCCAGTGTTACTGTTTATATCATTTATATACACTAAAAACATGATTGGTGCCAGCACTGAACCCTGTGGTACTCCACTATACCTCATACCAATTAATCTGGCCAGGCATGTATGGCAACCCTGTTCCCGTCGAGATTCTGATTGGCTGGAGGTGTTTGTTCGATTTCGTTGTTGCTTAAACCGATACTATCCTTATTATCAGATGTGATAATGTGAGTTTGTCGACAATACAATCGTTAAAAGCAATAAGAAAACCATTATAATATTTAACAACAATGAAATTTGCGTAGGAAGATAGAAATATGAGTCAACAAAGTATTATTACAGTCCAAGTCAAGGTCAGCATTCGAACAATTCCTTTAAGTCTCCGACACTCGATAACGTAACAGAAAATTAAGGAAACCTGCTTAATCTAAGCGTTGGTGTAACCCACATTTAAATTTTAAGATCAGTTCTTATAGTGATAATAGAGGAGATATAATGAAATAGTTTTCCTTTAGCCTACTTTGATTTTCGCAATTTTTTCAAACATCCCTCCCCTCACAACTCGTCTTTTCATTAGAATTATTAATTATTCAGAGTTGTGGCACGATTTAAGGGTGCGGACTGATCTTAAAATTTAAAAGTGTGTTACACCATCGCTTAGATTAAGCAGGTTTCCTTAATTTTCTGTTATACTGTCAAGTGTCGGAGATTTAAAGGAATTGTTCGAATGCTGACCTTGACTTGGACTGTTATACCGTATTTCGCAGCATGTAAGACGCAGCATTGTGAAAGACGCACCCTAATTATGGCAGGGCAGTTCTGTGAAAAAAAAGTTTGCCCCAACCATGACTGCAGTAAGGTTTCTTGATAAGAGCCATTATCACACAGATACACACTCACCTTTCAGAATCTATTCATTACTGATCATCAGCCTTTGGTTTCTTTTTTTTTTATATACAAAGAATGGTACAGGAAAAGAAAACAATGCCCCTTCTTGACAAAACGTGACTGATATGAGCCACTATCACTTAGATACACACTCACCTTTCAGAATCTATTCAGTACTGCTCATCATCCTTCAGTTTCTTCTTTTATGTACAAAGAATGGTATAGGAAAAGAGAAAACAAAACCCCGTCTTAACAAAACGTGACTTCAAACCACGAGGCCATCTCAACTTCGTTGATAAATATGTATCAGTAAACTGATATAAACACTGTTTCTAATATTTTATGAATTTAAAACCACAAATGAAGTCAATAAACTCTATTCTTTCATTCATTGACGAAAACATAAAATACAATGAATGTTCACATCAGTTCATTTATCCTAAAAGAACCCCGTCATATTCCACACCTGCTACGGAATTTCCTCACATTGCTTTGACTCAAGCACAATATCAGACGACTACCATCATTAATCATGCGCTCTAACTAACCTGTAATTACCTCCACAAATAATATAAAAGGTAGCACTTGTAAATACACAAATTACAATGTTTTACAGCCAAAGTTCAATATAGCAAGGCTGCTTGGGAACAGGATAGACAGCTGTTTTTACTCTCTTCTCTCAGTATCACTCCTTTACTGTCAGCTATGTTTGCCTTGCAGCATCAACAATTAAAAATGTATGCTTCACTGATCATAATTTACTATAAACATTCATTTCAAAACATACTGAGTATGGTGAAAACATCCATTGTTACACCTTAGTAACACTGCTGCCTCCCAGTCGCTAGACAGCAGTCTCTACCCCTTCCTCTCAGTATCACTTCCTCACTGTCAGCGATGTTTCCCTTGCAGCATCAACAGTTAAAAATACGTTCTTCACTGATCACAATTTACTAAAAACAGACATTCATCTCAAAACATGTCGAGAATGGTGAAACTATCTCTTAGCAACACTGCTGCATCCCAAGCGCTAGACAACCGTCTCAACCCTCTTCTCGCAGTATCACTCCCTTACTGTCAGCTGTTTTCCTTGCAGCATCAACAATTAAAAATGCATATTTCTCTTACCAGAATTTGCTAAAAACAGACATCCATCTCAAAACATTCGAGTACTGTGAAAACATCCATTTTTGGTCTTAACACTGCTGCCTCCTAGTCGCTATGGTACACACACACACACACACACGCACACATGTACACACCACAAGCAACATTCGCTCGCCTCTGAAACATTTACATCAGTCCGTTTTGGAGTACCTAGTGGCTTTATTATATGCCAAAAACATCAAAATGTATTTGGTTGTTCAATATAAATATCATCACTTAAGGACATGAAACATCTCAAACAATTTATTCATCCAAACATCGTCAGTGCAAGACTAAAGGTGTACAGCACCATTGATCCAAAATTTTCCATGGCTGCATCTGTCATGATCACCTAAAACCTATATTCACTTCATATTACTGACATGGTGAAAATTTCACTCGTCTTCAAATCCTGAGAATTCATCACTACTTCCCCCAAGTCCCGAAGCATCATTGGAAGTCATCACCACGGTCATCATCACTGTTTCACTGTCACTCTCATACAGTAAATGGTCCTCAGTACCATCCACTGAATTGCTTATACCACACTTCATACGATTTTAACTTGGCAATCGTTTTAACTGAGCACAGGCGATATTCAGACTTGGGGCATTTGATACAGCCCACATTAACCTCCTCAGTACATGTTTCCTGAACTGAATAAAATCATATGGCGAGCATGAATAAACTACCCTATAAAATACATTGCTGGGCTGAAGGGATTATAATAAGCGGATTATCAGTTCCCTAGCCTGACTCTTCCCACTTCTACTTCCTTAACTACACCCACACCAAACTCTCACCTACACCTTAGGATTTAGGTCGTTTCAGCCGTAACGTCCAAAATGGCAAACGATTTTACAACCTAACCTAACCTAACAAATTTGGACGTTACGGCCTAAATGATCCCCAATCCCCATTGCCGATCATGAGAGCTTTGCTTAGGCAGCAGAGATGCAGAGAGTGAACGCTGTCAATCATTCTGATCGCTTTGTTTGCTAAGAATACAGCAGAAATGGCGGACGCTGATATGAATGCCCGTCAGGCACTGCTATTTCAGATATTGCATCAGTTATGCTAGTCAGTGAATTTTATCCTATTTTCATAACAAAATACTGTAATTGGGTGTGCCCTGAGTTGCATAGACATTGCTAAAGTACTTCACTTGGCTGAAAAAGTGAAGCTGTAACTTCGTTAGCTTGCTAGAGTAGGGTGTACGCTAGACACTAAACTGCTAAGTTGCTAAACTGCTAAACCCCTTGACGGTATTGGCCAGTTGAGCTGAAAACAATCCCGTGAATGCTTTGTGTTCTTGAACTTGCATGTTTTAATATCTTCTGCATATATACACTCACAAAATGTCACAAAAGTAACTGACCTAATTGGGGTTACTGAATTTCCATACGTGACGAAAGTATGTTTTGATGACTTGGCAGTTTCACTAGCCAGCATCTCTCCAGCATGATTGCTTTGCTAGTTAGTGAATGGATGGCATGCAAAGTGGTCATGATTGCCTTTCAGAAGGTTAGCAGACAGTTCACCAGTGAGCACGTTAGCCTGCTAGAGTAGGGTGTACGCTAGACACTAAACTGCTAAGTTGCTAAACCGCTAAACCCCTTGACGGTATTGGCCAGTTGAGCTGAAAACAAACCGTGAATGCTTTGTGTTCTTGAACTTGCGTGTTTTAATATCTGCTGCATATATACACTCACAAAATGTCACAAAAGTAACTGACCTAATTAGGGTTACTGAATTTCCATACGTGACGAAAGTCTGTTTTGATGACTTGGCAGTTTCACTAGCCAGCATCTCTCCAGTATGATTGCTTTGCTAGTTAGTGAATGGATGGCAAGCAAAGTGGTCATGATTGCCTTTCAGAAGGTTAGCAGACAGTTCACCAGTGATCATGTGCGTTAGCTTGCTGGAATAGTGCGGATGCTAAACTGTTAAACTGCTAAACCGCTAAATATCTTCACGATGTTAGCCAGTTGAGCTGTAAACAAACCCAAGAAAGTTTTATATGTTTCTTAAATCTGCTGCATATACAAACTAGTGTATATTATTTTTTAAAATAAAATCAAGTCTACATACTGTAGAAAACACCTGTGGTTGCTAAGCATTGAGATGATCATCTTTATAAGAGTTTCTTCTCAGTGGAGCCTACCTAACTTGCCTTAGTCTAACGTGCAGGACGCATGCGGATATTTAAAGGTAACTTTGAGACAAAAAAGCGCATCTTACATGCCGCGAAATACGGTAATACTTTGTTGACTCAAATTTCTATCTTCCTACGCAAATTTCATTATTGTTAAGTATATAACGGATTTCTTATTGCTTTTGAGATTGTATTGTCGACAAACTCAGCATCATATCTGATAATAAAGAGAGTATCGGTTTAAGCAACAACGAAATCGAACAAACACCTCCAGCCAATCAGAATCTCGGCAGGAACAGTGTTGCCATACATGCCTGGCCAGATTAATTGGTATGAGATATAGTCACTTCTTTCCATGATGAGTAATTTCCCCTTAGTACTGTTCTCATTTCTCTTTTTATGAGAAAATCTTGCATCCAACAATACAGTTTGCCTTGAATTCCTCCTTGATGGTACAGTTTCCATAATAGTCTTTGGTGTGGTACTGTTTCAAATGCTTTCTTGAAATCTAAATAGACACTGTCCACCCATCCTTCTCTTTCCTGTAATGTGTCTGTTACTCTGTCATAGTAGCTCAACAGATTAGTAACACATGATTTTCCTTTTCTGAAACCAAACTCTTTCTGTTATCATATTGTGTTCTTTTAGATGATTTACCCAAGCTTTTCTTAAAAGCTTTTCGAATACCTTGCTTACATCACTGGTTAGTGATACTGGTCGGTAGTTGTGTGGATTTTGTCTATTCCCTTTCTTGAATAAGGGAACAATAGCTGTAAAATAACTTCGGTTGATCACTACTTTTATTTATGATATCCTCCTCAAACTGTTTTTGGGCTTCCCTCCTTATTCTTGTATAATCGTTTCTTGCCTGTTTGTAATTATTATATGTCCTTTCACTATTGTGTCTTCTGTATCTATTCCACAACAAATCTCTTTTTTTTCTTTTGAGTTTTTACATTCTGTATTGAACCATTTCTTTATTTTCTTTTCTGTTTCTATGTGCTGTGGGATGTACTTCTGGACTCCTATTTCATAAAGTTCACAGAAGTTTTTATATATAGCATTTAAATCTTGTCCTCTAAGCTCCTTTTCCCAATCAATTTCTAAGAAGTACTTCTTTAGGTCATGATAGTTTACCTTTTTATAGTTTAGGCTCTTTTTGTAAGTTTCATTGCTGTTAACTATGTCATATGCTATCCTGAAGTTGCAATTTAGTATTGCATGTTTTTTTTTTGCCGAATGGAGGGTGATATATTAATACAGTATGTCAATATCATTTTCTTGCCAAGTAAATATGAGACCTAGCACTGAGGGTACATCGAGTCCTCTTTTTCTGGTGCTTTCCCTTACATGTTGCATTAGGAAAAACTCTTGCATGAGATCCAGGAGCTTTTGGTCCCAACAGCTTTCTTGGCTTATTATATCTAGAGTATTCCAATTTATATCTGTATTAAAATCTCCAGTTAGTATAATTCTTTCCGATTTCTCTTCCATTTTATGTACTAATGCTCTTAAACTCTGAACTGTATTCTCTGCCAGGTCCTCATATTCATCTCTTTCCCATGTGTTTGATCTGGGTGGCATGTACAAATTGGATGCAATTACTTTCCCTGCAGATGTATTGATCTCTACTGCAATCAGTTCTACTTGTGAGGGTATATCTACTTCTATTTCTTTGACTTTTAGATTTTTCTTAGTTAAAATTAGAATTCCTCCTCCATTTTTTAAGTTCCTATCTCTTCTCAATATATTATTGTCCTCTAAGTTTAGGATGTCATTTGATATCCATGGTGTTATTTGAGTACATCAACTTAATCATCTTGTTTATATACTTGTCATGACTTGGTTCTACTACCTTCCTCCTTTTTATTCCCTCCCGTTTATGTAACACTTTCGTACCTGCAATCCTATTACTTTGTAAAAATAATGTATTCTTCTCCTCCTCTGATCTTCCCTCATTTTTTGTTTTTGCTTCCTCCCTCTTCTCTTTCAGTAATTCCAGTTCCTCTTGTGTTAGGCATCTTTTTATCCATACATTTTTGAACTCCTCTTTTTCCATAAGATTCTTTGCATTTTTTAGTATCTCCTCCACAGTGTTTACACTCTGGAAGGTTACCTTTAGGGGCCTTGACTTGCTTCTCTCGTATTTCCCTAACCTTTTGTCTTCCCCTATGTCTTTATTACAGATTTCCTTTGATACTTCTTTCAAGATTCTCATTACATTTGCCATCTCCTTTTTGTCTCTTGAGATCTTGTTTTTTACTTCTTCCTCTTCTATACCTGTGATTACTATAGAGTTGTTGATATCTACTGAATCTCTGACTAACTTAAGATTGTTTTGGATTATTCTTTTCACTTCCTTTTTAATGCTTTTTTCTTCCACCCTTGTTTCTAAAATCTTTCTATACTTTCACCATTTCAGCATAAGTGGTTTCCACATCATTTTTGTAGCTTTGCACAGCTTCATTCACCTGTGTTATTTTCTCCTCAATATCACTGCTCTGGTCTATCAGACTGCTTACTTGCCTAATTGTCTCTGTATCATTTTTGAACTCTTCCATAATACTCTCGTGGTTGACTACTGTACTTGCCATTTCACTAATTTTCCTCCTAAGTGTACTCACTTCTACAGTTAACTCAGCTATGGATGTGTCTTTCTTGTTGACTTCCTTTCCTAATTTTTCTATTTCTTTCTTTTGCAAGTGCATCTGTTTCTTAATTTCATCAATCTCATTCTAAAAAGCCATCTCTAGTCTGTGTACTCGTTCCCAGTTTATTGTGAGTCTCCATTTCAACCAGTTCTTGGTAGAAATCATCATCCTGCTTTCTACCTTTAACCCTTTTCTTTTCCAAATTTGCTTTACTAAAATACTGTATGTGGTCATTTTGCTGTACTAAAAGCAAATATAGTACTTACATTCCCTGGGGCATTTGTAGACTAAACAAACGATCAGCTGATTGTGCGCATTCTTGCGCTACTTTGTTTTCTTTTCTGTTTGAACAAGTCTTGCTTAAAACTTCTTCGTTTTTTATATTAGAACACCATTTAGTCTAACCTGGTACAGAGCTTGACTCGTATAAAGATACTAATTTAGGTAGTGCCACCGGCCAAGTTGGCCGGGTATGGAGTGGTGGCGAGTGGTGGCGGCGTGCGTCTGATCTCCTCGGTGCCTCATGTGTGAGTGAGTGTGTGTGTGTGTGTGTGTGTGTGTGTGTGTGTGTGTGTGTGTGTGTGTTTACCTAGTTGTGATATGTCCCATCTCCTTTTCTCAGTAAGTCAAATTTTGCTTTGAACTTGTTAAAGTTCTCAGACTGGATGATCTCTTTGTCCAGGCTACCCCGCAGGTCTATGATCTATATGGAAAACTATATTTCTTGATATCCTTCATGCAACTTGGCATTTTCAGTTTCATTCTGTGTCCTCTTGTTACTCTCCCATTCCATACAAACAGATCTTTTTTATTAATTTTATCTACTCCCATCATGGCCCTGAACACTGCAAACATGTCGTCCCTCTCTCTCCTTTCTTCTACGGATGGCAGGTCCAGCTCTTCCAGCCTCTCTCTGTACGACAGATCTGCCAGGCTAGGGACCATCTTGGTTGCTGTTCTTTGTATTCTCTCGATCTTGTTTCTATCTTTCTTTTTGTGAGAGGACCACACTACTGCTGCATATTCCAACCTGGGGCTGATCATGGCCACTATCAATTTTTTCATCATCTCCTCATCCATGTAATGAAATGCCACTCTTATATTTGTGAAGAGATTGTACATCTAACTACAGTAAGTCCTCATATTTGGACACATTTTACTTCGACGCCTCGTTTTTCGCACAAGAAAGAAGTTTCCGAGTTGTCTCACAATTCACGAATCTCCCCACAATTCGATGCTCCCAGCCGGCAGCTGACACTCAGCAGATGATGTGTACCGATGCTCAGTCTAGGCACTGTCCATTTTTCTATGGAACAGTTTTCCATGATCTTTATACAGCAGGTCCAGTGGGGCAGTAGACATATGTGAGTTTGTTATTGTTTATGATTGTAATGTGCGATCTTCAGCCATGTCGTGAATACACATCAGGTCCAGCTGGGCAGTAGACATACGTGAGTTTGTTATTGTTTGTGATCGTAACGTATGATCTTCAGTCGTGTCGTGCTACTATTTCTTAACAAAGAATCATTACATGTTTCTCATAACAATATTCATTTTTGTTCTGATGGACAAATACCTAAAATGGATGTAAAATAAAGCTTATCGATATTTAAGGAAGGAAAGAATAATAACCGTCCCAATACAGAGATGGTAGACTCGGCCCACCAATTTTTTATTCTATCTATCTATCTATCTATTGCCAGACGCCTCATTCCCATTTGGGGTGGCCACAAACAAATCGCCTCCAAGTCGCCCTGTCTCCCGCCATTTCACTGCCCTGCTCCCAACTCACACCCCCCTCTCTCATATACCTCTCTACCCCATCCCTCCATCTCATCCTCGGCCTCCCCCTCCCTCTTTCCCCCTCCACCTCACTCATATACACTCTCTTCGTCAGTCTTTCACCCTCCATCCTCTCCACATGGCCAAACCACCTCAGTGTATTCCTCATAACGCTTCCTATCACATCCACATCCACACCACAACGTTCCTTTATATCCTCATTCGTCAGCCTGTCTCTCCACGTGACTCCACAGGCTCCTCTTAAATAACTCATTTCCACTGCTCTCACTCTTGACTTGTGTCCTTCCAACAATGTCCAAGCTTCACTTCCGCACGTTAGAGTTGGTATCACAATACTGTCATGTAGTAACTTTTTCACTTCCATGCTCACTTCCCTGTTTCTTATCACTGCTTTCAAGGAACCAGCAACCTTTCTTCCCTGCTGTACCCTTTCAAGCACTTCACCCTCCAAACCTCCATCCTTACTCATCACACTACCCAAATACTTAAACGTATTCACATTTTCCAATTCCTCACCATCCAACCTCGCTGTACATTCACTAACTTCACCTCTCTCAAAGACCATCACTTTACTCTTCCCTACATTCATCTTTAGGCTCCGTTTCTTACACACTCTCTCAAACTCATCCACCAAGCCTTGCAGCTCCCCTTCTTCTTCACTCAACAACACAGTAATATTTGACTATATTACAGCCTCTCTTCCTTGTAGTAGTGGGTAAAATAATGTTGTTATAATTTCTCCCTTCCCTTTAGTGACAAAGAGGGCACATAAAATGACCGGGGTTTAGTTAAATGACTTTGATGTTGAAAATTAAATAATCTGGTGAAAAGTGGTAGTTTCTCCTTGGTTTGTGACATCAGGAACTAGCCCATCCACCCTCAACACACCTTCATTTGCCACTCAAGCCATTCTTCACTTTATTTCTGGTAGGGATTTTTGGTGTTGCAGCTATTTATAACAGTTTTAACGTCTTTTCAGGTACATGTTTATTGTGCTATGCTATCTTAGCACTAGTAAACACTTCATTTAATTTGGGGTAGGGCCTGTTTGGTGTTATAGTACTTTATGATAGGGTAGGTACATGTCCCACCGGAATGCTCCTCTATTTTTCCCATTGATTCTTAACTTCACAATTCGACATTTCGCGTTTCGCGCAGTCTTGACGGAACATCTGTGGCATGAAAAACGAGGATTTACTGTATCTTGTTGATGTGTTTTTCCGGTGACAAACTATCCTGGACCAGCACTTCTAAATCTTTCTATTCTCATGCATTTGTGATTGGTTCATTATCCATCATATAATTCAGTGATAGCCTCTTGGTACTTTTACCCATTTCCAATACAGCAGGCTCGACCCCAACGCATGGGTTTCGTTCCTAACGTGGCGCGTTCGGTGTGAAACCGCGTAAGTTTTAACTACTCCTTATTTTGCTCCCTAGATCTCATAAATGTGGTCTTTTTGACTGATGCCGAAATCAGTCAAAGTCGGAATGTTGCCTTGTGTTTAGGTATTTGTTTGTTGAAGTTTTGCTGTGCAGTACTGTATTTGTAAGTTATAACATTAAATAAACCTTCTAACCACTTAAAGTGCTTCATATTGATTACCAATGGCAGATAACAGCAAAATACCACGTTTAGGGAGTCTAGGGAGCAAAATGGTTTCAGGACTATTCGCTCTCAAGCCAGTTCGCCATCACATCAATAACAACATAGACTTTGATGGATCCCCCTGAAATGTAGTTATTAAAGTATTGATTAATTAATAATAAGTATGTGATAGGAAGCGTTATGAGGAACACACTGAGGTGGTTTGGCCATGTGGAGAGGATGGAGGATGAGAGACTGACAAAGAGAGTGTATGTGAGTGAGGTGGAGGGGGGAAGAGGGAGGGGGAGGCCAAGGATGAGATGGAGGGATGGGGTGGAGAGGTATATGAGAGAGGGGGGTGTGAGTTCGGAGCAGCGCAGTGAAATGGCGGGGTACAGGGCAACGTGGAGGCGATTTGTTTGTGGCCACCCCAAACGGGATTGAGGCGTCTGGCAACAGATAGATAGAAAGTACTGATTAATTAATAATAAGTATATTTATAAAAGTACTGATTAATTAATATAAGTATATCTATAGAATAACGGGGAATCATCCAGGGTGCGAATTGTCCTGACGGGGAATCGTCCATGTTTTGATGGGGAACTGACATGATGGCGAATTTTTTGGAACCCTCCGATCGTGTGTAATCTATAAATCAGGTTAACTGGTTACAAGGCTTTATTTAATGATTTAATTTCCTTTAAGTGCTTTAACTTACAAGTGCATACCAGAATAGTAAATATTTAACTTACAAATACAGTACTGTGGAAAAGCAGTACAGCAAATATTTAACACACAAATAAAAAAGGTAATATTCTGACGTCTATCAGAAAACTGGTTATAAAACTTTATTTCTAGCCTCAACGTTATTTAATAATACTTTACCTTGCACATAAACTTACCAGAACAGTACTGTAAATATTTAACTTACAAATACAGCACTGAGGAAAAGCAGTACAGTGAATCACATCACGTGATCAAAACAAACCGTGTGTGCTGAGCTGATGTTTGAGGATTTGGCCTTTCAAAGGCCTCTCTTGCGTAAATTTATAGTTTTCGTAATGGTTCTTTAATCTTACGTTGTCTTATACGTATCCCAGCACTAACTGGGTATAATTGCGAGTATGTTCGGCGAGAACGTGTTCGGGGAGAGTTTACTGTACTTTACATTATTTTGTGTTGAATTTCATTTCCCACATCTGGCTCCAATCATGAATCTTATCCAGGTCTTCTTGTAGCATTTTACAGTCTTCTTCAACTGCTACTCTCTTCAAGATCTTTGCATCATTAGCAAACAGATTTGTATAACCGTTCATTCCATCTACCATATCGTTTACGTAAACCAGGAACATTACTGGTGCTAACACCGTGCCCTGTTGGACTCAACTTGCTCCTTCCCTCCATCCAGACATCTTGTCCTTTATTACTGTTCTCATTTGTCTGTCTCTCAAGAAGTCTCTCATCCACTCCATGTTTCCCTTCAGTCCTCCTATATGCTCCAATTTCCACATTAGTCACTTGTGGGGTACCTTGTCAAAGTCTTTCTCCAAATCTAAATACACACAATCCACCCAGTTGTCTCTCTTCTGTAGCACGTCAATCGCTCTTGAGTAAAAGTTCAACAAGTTGGAAACACAAGACCTTCCACTTCTGAATCCAAACTGACTTTCAGTCAAAGTGTTCATTTCCTCCAGATAATTCATCCATCTATCTTTCAGGATTCTCTCGCACAATTTTGCGACTATGCTGGGACACTGGTCTATAATTCACGGGTTCTTCCTTGTTTCCTCTCTTATAAATTGGTACCACACTAGCCCTCTTCCATTTCGAAGGCACTTTCCCTTCTTCCAGAGAATGCATAATTAAAATCATGAATCTTATCAGCCAGTTCCTCTCCGCATTCTCTCAGTACCCAATTAGGGATTCCATCTGGTTCTGGGGCTTTCCTTGCATCTTACGTGTCCAGTAATTCATACACTTCCTGCATTTCCATTTTTATATCTTTCATCACTACATTTCTAGTTACTCACTTCCCCTCCACAAAATCCTTTTCTTTGGTGAAAACTGATTGGAAACATTTGTTTATTATTTCAGTTTGCATTGCCGCATCTTTATAGACCTCTCCTTCTACTTTCAGTCTGGTGATTCCTTCTTTTTGTTTCAATCTGCCATTAACAAATGTATAAAATAATTTGGGTTCTTCCTTACATTTGTCAATTATACCTTTTCAAAGTTCCTTTCTTCCTCTCTACGTATTTTTGTATATTCATTTCTTGTTCTTCTATATTCTTCCTTGTTCTATTATTACCTCTTTTTCTCCACTTGTTCCATGCAGTGTCCCTCTCTTTTATTGCTATCATACACCTTCTGTTAAACCAATCCTTCTTCCTGTTTTCTTTCCCACTTACTCTTGGAACATATTTTTCAACTCCTGAATTACAGAGGTCTAGAAAGATATCCCACTTCCTCTGTATGTCTCCTGTTTCTCTGAATTTTCTCCACTCTGCATTTTCAAAAAATTTCCTCAATCCTGTAAAGTTTACTTTCCCAAAGTTGTATCTTCCCTGCCTGTAAAGCTTGTCTCTTGGCACCACATTCCCTTTTATGATCTGGAACTCAATGACCACATGATCATTTTTTCCTATAAAACACATATTTCAAAGATTCAATTACATTAGGTTCTTTGATCAGCAGTAAATCTAGTCTTGCTGGAGTGTCATCACCTCTAAATCTTGTCTCTTCTTTGACCCATTGGGTCATTACATTATTCATGGCTATATTAACAACATTGTACCCCACGAATCTTCATCGCCTCCTGAGTCCCATTCCTCCCAGTTCACCTCTTTACATCTAAAATCACCAATCAGATTTATGTTGTTGCTTTTCTCAATCACTTTCTGTAGGTAACTAACCATGTCTGATAACATCTCCTGGTATTCGTCGTCATTCCAAGCCCTTGTCTTAGGGGGAACATATACTACTGCCATGTCTCTCTTGCCATTCTCTCCAGTTTCCAGTTGCATATTTATCGTTTCAGCCTTACCCTCTCCCAGTTCCATGTTTTCCACATGTACGTTGTTCTTCATTGCTATCATCACTCCTCCCAGTTTTTTTCTATTCTGTTTCTTCTCCATGGTTTGTATTTACCATTTCTCATATGGATATCAATATCCTCTCTTAACTTGGTCTCTACAAAGCACGTAATATCTGGTTCATGTACCCTCAAGTAATCGTTTATTTCTAACGTTGCCGATATTAAACCACCAACATTTGTATATGCTACTTACCAACTTTTTTCGTTGTTCTTTATTCCCTCGCCTCTCCTTCTCTCCGTCGATACCACTTCCTTAATTTCTGATCCATAATTCTCCAACAGAACACTGTCTTCTCTTCCTTCGTTCTCTGTTTTTTGCCTTTGCTTCCTTTAATAGCTCCTTTATCTTAGCTCTTTCTTCCTCATTTGCATCTCTCCTTATTCAAATATTCTTGAACTCCTCCTTTTCTGTTAATTTCCATGTTCTGTTGATGATTTAATTTACCATTACCTTGGACTTAAACTTTAAGTGGCCTCGCCCCTCCTTCCTCGTATTTTCCTAACCTAAACACTTCTTCAATCTCTTCTTGAGCTTCGTTGTCCCTCCATAACAAGTGATATTATCTCTTTAGCCTTACTCAATTCTTCTCTTTCCCATTCTGATCTTACGTCATACATTTTTCTTTTACTCCTTAAATAATCAAGCATTTTTTTGTCTGCTACATCTCTGACTAAAGATTCTCTACTTCTTGGTACCCTAACCACTTCCTTTTCCACCATTTCCTTGCTTTGTTATTTTGTAATCTCTTTCAAATTTATATTTCCCTCCTCTTGAATTTTCTTCCACCCCTTGTGTTGTTCCATGATTTCCTTAATATGCTCATCTTGCATCCTTGATTTTGATTCTTGCTCATCAAGTTTACTTTTCATCCTGTCCCTTTCTTCTTGCAACCTTTTTTTTTCCCCCCTTGAGCTGTTTTACTTCATTTGAGGCAGATTCATTACTCAATTTTAATTCTGTAACTTGTCTTTTTTGTTCACCACTGAGTGTGCAGACATTTTCCAACTTGGTCAGAAGAATCTTAATCTCTTTCTCCTGTTCTAAGGTCCGTTGCTGTAACTAATTATTATCCATACCTTTTTCAGTTCTTGTTGAGTGCTGTGAAGAGCATATACGAAGGAGCTAGGGCTACAGTGCGAGTGGATGGTGAGCTGAGTGAGTTCTTTGATCTCAATGTGGGACTGAAACAGAGTTGTGTGATGTCTCCATGGCTGTTTAATATATACATAGATGGGATTGTAAAGCAGGTGCAAGGTAGGGCGGTGGATGTGGGGGTGGCTCTAGTGAATGAGGGTGAGATGTGAAAGATTCCAGTATTGCTGTTTGCTGATGATACAGTATTGTTGAGTGAAGATGAATGGGAGTTGCAAGGTTTGGTGAATGAATTTGGGAGAGTGTGTAGGAAGAGGAATCTGAAAGATAATGTAATTAAGTGTAAAGTTATGGTGTTTGAGAGGAATGAAGTCACAGAATGCACAGTGAGGTTGGATGGTAAGGATATGGAGAATGTGAATGCATTCAAGTACTGTACTTGGGTAGTGTGATGAGTAAGGATGGAACTTTTGGGGATGAAGCGCTTGAAAGGGTACAGCAGGGAAGGAAGGTTGTTGGTTCACTGAATGCTATCTATCTATCTATCTATATACCTAGGCTGCTTCCCCCAAGAAAAGGGAGGTGAATGCAATGATGAGAAATAGGGAGGTGAGTATGGAAGTTGAGAAGTCACTGCATGATAGTATTATGATCCCTACCCTGATGTATGGAAGCAAGGCATGGACCTTGCAATAGGGGAATAAGTCAAGAGTGAGAGCAGTGGAAATGAGGTACCTGAGAGGGGCATGTGGAGTGACATGGAGGGACAGGTTGACGAATGAAGAAGTGAAGGAATGTTGTAGGTTGGAAGTGGATGTGGTTGAGAAGATTAGGAGAAATACACTCAGGTGGTTTGGACATGTGAAGAGAATGGAGAATGAAAGACTGACTAAGGGGGTGTATGTAGGTGAGGTGGAGGAAAGGAAAGGGAGGGGAAGACCGAGGATGAGGTGGAGGGATGGAGTTGAGAGGTATATGAGGGAGGGGGGAGTGAGTTGGGGGGAGGGTAGGCAAATGGTGGCAGACAGAGCGACTTGGTGGTGTTTTGTCTGCAGCCACCTTTTGCGGGATTAGGGCGTTGGGCTATAGACAGATAGACAGACCTTTTTCAACTCCTGGACAATCCTCTCTGCCATTTTCTCCATTCCTGTTACTCTTGTTTGGTTCAGTTTAGCACTTCCTTTACCCTTATCCTCATAGGAGATGCCCGCAAATTCACTGCCATCAGATGTAAATAATGAACTACCTCCTTCCACCATAATACAACCTACGAACTCTTTCTACTTCCACAGTGTTTCTGTACTCTTGTTTGACCGAAACCTGTGGTTTTTTACTAATATCCAACTGGACCATCACTCACGTATTCATTCACATAATCACAACATGCTGACCTCCCTTTCGCCGCTGATTCGGCGCTTATTTCCCCACAATCCACAAAGACCTTTATCTCGGTCGGCGACCTGTGTGTGTGTGTGTGTGTGTGTGTGTGTGTGTGTGTGTGTTCTTAAGTTACCTAATTGTTCTTACCTACTTGTATCTTTACAGTATTGAGTCAAGCTTGTACTGTCCCGTGTCTTAAACCATTTTTATCGTACATATCCTTAAATCTATGGATTGGTTTGGCACACACTATTTCATTCCGTAGTGCATTTCACTGATCAATTGCTCTATTTGGGAAACTAAATTTCCTTACGTCTTTATCACCTCCCTTTTAATGCAGTTTTTTGCAGTGTCCACTTGCTGATGCATCCCCATAGGTTATGCAATCATTTATGTCTATTTTCTCCTTCCCTGATATGCATTAATATAGAGTAATCATGTCTCCTCTTTTCCTTCTCTCCTGTAGTGTAGGCAGATTCAGTTTTTCTAGTCTTTCTTTGTAGCTTAGATCACTTAAGCTTGGTACCCATCTTGTAGCGGCCCTTTGAACTTTTTCAATCTTATCTATGTGTTTTTTGAGATGAGGACTCCAGACTACTGACACATACTCCAGGACTGGCCTGATGAATGATGTTATTATCTTTTTTTAGCAGGTCTTCATTTATGTATGTGAATGCTATTCTCATATTTGCAAGCAGTGTATACATGTTCCGTACCTTCTCACTGATGTGGGCAGCCGGAGATAGTCTGTTACTGATAATCAAACCTAGGTCCATCTCCTTTTCTGATGTGTGTAGGGTTTTACTTCCTAACTTATAATTCCAATCAGGTCTTTTTCCACTTTTATCAAACTTCATTACATGACACTTATCCACATTCAATTCCATTTGCCATGTACTGCTCCATTCATGAAGTTTATTTAATTCTTCTTGTAGCTCTTTACAAGAGTCTGTGTTAGTAATTCTCCTTTATATTTTTGCATCATCAGCAAACATATTTATATAGCTTTCATTTCCAATGCACTGAGCCCTGTGGAACTCCACTAGTCACTTCCCTCCATGATGAGTAATTTCCCCTTAGTACTGTCATCATTTCTCTTTTTTTGAGAAAATCTTGCATCCAACAATACAGTTTGCCTCGTATTCCTCCTTGATGGTACAGTTTCCATAAAAGTTCTTGATGCGGTACTGTGTCAAATGCTTTCTTGAAATCTAAATAGACACTGTCCACCCATCCTTCTCTTTCCTGTAATGTTTCTGTTCCTGAATCATAGTAGCTCAACATATTAGCACCACATGATTTTCCATCCATCCATCATCTATTCCTATGTTGCCCCATGAGGAGCATAGGAGCCCAGGGCTTGGCAAGTTGGTCCTGACATTTAAGATGAGAGTGACCAGCCTCACTCCTTCGAGTGGCATTACGTGAGCAATAAACCCCAACCTCCCCTTGGATATAAACCTTCATCTGCTCAATCCGATTGGAGCACCTTAACCCCTTAACCACGGGGCGTCACCTTCATGACGCTTGGGAGCAAGGGATCATACCGCGGGGCGTCACTTTGGTGATTCTGTGTTATTTTGAATTCACCCGGGCTTTCTAGTGGTGGCTTGTATCATCTATCAGTACTGCCAATGTCCAACACTAGTCAGCACTCCTAATCTCATCTGTACTCCCATCCATTGTTGACAATTTAGCCATTTCTCCCTGTTCTTGACTCCCCTCCCTACCCCCCCCTCCATTACCCTATCCTCTCGCCTGCCCGGCTGTGCTACGCTAAATAAATCTTCCCTGGAATTTTTCACTGATTTCATCCATTGAAATAAGCCCTATGCCTTATTCTTATACCAAATAATATATACAAGAAAGAAATAAAGTAAATGAGAGTGAAATACACCTAGAATTGGCTAATTATCGCCTGACAACACCTCATGTGCACTTGTTCGCTAATTTTCGCTGTTTATTTCCCCTTGAAATATGCTGTAGAATCTATTTTCATAATAAAAATATATATAAGAAAGGAAGGGAGAAGCCTAAGTGATATTTACATTCACCTGGAACTACCTAATTATTGCAGGCCACCACACTATATTCTATGCTAAATAAATCTTCCCTGGAATTTTCCACTGATTTCATCCATTGAAATAAGCCCTATGCCCTATTCTTATACCAAATAATATATACAAAAAAGAAATAAGGTAAGTGATAGTGCCATACACCTGGAATTGGCTAATTATCACCTGACAACACCTCATTTGCTAATTTTCGCTGTTTATTTCCCCTTGAAATATGCCGTATAATCTATTTTCGTAATAAATATACATATAAGGAGGGAAGGGAGAAGCCTAAGTGATATTTACATTCACCTGGAACTACCTAATTTATAATGTATTGCCTAAATTTCCTGCCAATCATTTCACTGCTATATATTACCTGCTGTCAAGAGGCTGACGTTGGCAGTAATGCATTTCCCTAGGTAGGCCACCCCAGCCCACCCCTATCAGTTCACTGTCATCTTCCAATGTGAAGGTACGTCTGTTTGCTCCTGCTAACTTCAGCCACTTTTCACCCCCATGCAAAGGGCCCTGTGACCTTTATCCCCTACTAAACCTCGTGTGGAAAGAGGTAAAGGGCTGACAACTGATAAAAGAGTGACTACGATCTTTCTATTGAGTAAAACAGTGCAAGTGGAATTGTAAATAATGTGTAAACAGCAAGTGAAAGTAATGAATGTAAATATACGTGAACAGTGGAAAATAGTTTTATAAGTTACTTCAAGTGACAGTGCATAACACAGTGTAAATAAAATAGAAATGTAAATAACGTAAATAAAATAGAGAACGTAAATAGAAATGTAAATGAGTAGTATTATAAGAATATGAGTACTGTATATACCCTAGGAGTAATGAAAGTGAAAGTTTCACTATAGCATGTATGAATACTATGTGTTATGAGAGTGAAGGTGAAAGTGACATTCACTCTCAATGCTAGTATACAGGACGAGAAAGTGAATGCTACGTATTTTACTGCAAGAAATTGAATCCCTACAGTGACAATAAACTACTATTACTGAAGGAAACTTATGGATAAAGACTGTAGATATATATAAGTGTTATATAGTAACAGAAATATAAACTGTGAGTGTTTTTATGAACAACAGACAACACTAGCGGCGAACGATCGGAAGTGGGATGGTCATAAGCCCTCGTAATTTTCATTGCTTTCACAGTGTTTTTTGGGGGGAGTATGGATTCCAAACTATTTAAGAATCATAGATTAGTGTTTCTAGTGATAATATCAGGCTGTGGTAATCATATTACGAGTTGTCGGGAAGTGTTAAGTGGAGACTTAGTTACCCAACTTCAGAGGTCTCCACAAGTCCTATGGTACTCGACGAAAGCTCAACAAACACCCAAGGAGAAAGCTGAAGGTATGTGCCATAAGTATATGTGATTTTAATATTCTAGGACTAATAACTGATTTTTGGCAAATATTTTTAGAGAGTCTGTCGGAGTGCGAATATGCCCGCGGGAGCCGCAAGTCAAAGCAAAACAAGCCTGCGGTGTAAGGGTTAATTACCCACTAAACCACCAGGTGCCATAATTTGGTTATATGGTTACCACCCAGCATAGTAAACGGTTTCCTGGTGTACAGGAAACCATTTGGCTTGTCACTCAGTGTAGAGTCACCCATAGGCAGAAGGATTTTCCCTTTCTGAAACCAAACTATCTTTCTGTTATCATACTGTGTTCTTCAACATGATTTACCCAAACTTTTCTTATCAGCTTTTCTAATACCTTGCTTACAACACTGGTTAGTGATACTGGTCAGTAGTTGAGTGGATATTGTCTATTCCCTTTCTTGAATAAGAGAACAATGTCTGCTTTTTTCCATATATCAGGTAGTTTACCTTGACTCAAGGATTCCTTGAAAATTAAAGATAATCGTTTACTTAACTCCTTTGCATATTCATTTTTTTTTTTTTTTTTTTTTCAAATAACAGAACAGAGGAAGGAAAACACATGAATAAAAAAAGAACAATCCATACACCAGATTACTGGATGTCCTCTGTTCATAAAATATCTGTAACAGTTAGACTTGAACAGCTGTGGGTTGAAGTTTGGAAGGAAACAACTCTGTGGAAGTGAGTTCCAGAGAGATGCAGTTCGGGGAATGAAAGAATTCTGATAGGCAGAAGTTCTGCAATATGGCTGAGTGACATTCCAGTCAATACCCTCTTCAGGCATAAATGATCCACAGGTATACATGGCGAGTGATGAGAAGGGTGGGTGCTGAACTGAATGAAAGGAAGGCAATGATTGATTATGTGTATGTGGATGAAAGGATGCGAAGATGTGTAAAGGATGCAGGAGTGTATAGAGGTTGGGGGAGTGGACTTTCTGACCACTACATGGTGGTGGCCAGAATTAGGATGCAAGTAAGATGGAGGAATAGAAGAAGGGAAAGACGAGAGGAAGGAATAGTTGCAAGGAGAGTGGAAAGGTTACAAGAGGATGAGAAAAAGGCAGAGTATAAGAGAGAAGTGGAGGAACGATTGGGCAAATATGAATTGGAGCAGATGGGAGACGTGGAAGGTGTGTGTAAGATATTTACAGAAGAAATATGTGCAGCATATGATGTGGTGTGTGGAAGGAAGAGAAGACGGAGGGGGGGTGCAAGGAACAGCGTGGTGGACTGAAGAGGTGAAACAGGCTGTGGCACAAAAGAAGAAAGCATACAATGAATGGATGAGAAATAGGGGCGTGGAAGACGTTGAGAGGCGGAAGAGAGAGTTATATGTGGAAAGGAAGAGAGAGGTGAAAAGATTAGTAAGAGAGAGTAAGAAGAGAGTGGATGAGGAATTTGGAAGGAATTTGAGTGTAAATTGGAGGGACTGTAAGAAAATGTTCTGGAAAGAACTGAAAAGAGTAAGACAGGGCGGAAGTGAAGTTGGCAGGGGAGTGAAAGATAAAAATGGTAGATTACTAGTGGAGAAGGGAGAAAAAGTGAGCAGATGGAGAGAACACTTTAAGGAATTGTTGGACGTAGAGGATGGAAGTAATGCGAGTATAAGTGGCTGGGGAATGGCTGGGAGAAGGAGGGAGGTGAGAAGACAGGAAGAAATCAGTAGGATAGAAGTTGTGGAAGCAATGAAGAAAGTTAAATCGGGGAAAGCCCCAGGAATTGATGGAGTGTGTGGTGAAATGCTGAAGCATGGGGGAGAGATAGTAGTAGAATGGATGTGGAAGATGTGCAGATTGGCCTGGGAGGAAGGTAGAGTCCCGGAGGATTGGAAGTCAGGTATAATTATTCCCTTGTACAAAGGAAAAGGGGAAAAAGAAGTGTGTGGTAATCATAGGGGCATCTGTCTTCTTAGTATAATAGGAAAAGTGTATGGTAGGATACTTATAGACAGAGTTAGAGAAAGATCAGAGAAATTACTTGGAGAAGAACAGGGAGGCTTTAGGAAGGGAAGAGGTTGTGTAGATCAGATATTCATTCTTAGATCTTTAGTGGAAAAGTTTCTAGAGAAGGGAAAGAAGTTGTATGCGGCTTTCATGGATTTGGAGAAAGCACATGACAGGGTGGATAGACAAGGATTGTGGAAAGTGTTAAGAATATTTGGAGTAGATGGGAAGTTGTTGAATGCTGTGAAGAGTATGTACGATGGTGCGAAGGCTGCAGTGCGTGTGGATGGTGAACTACGTGAATTTTTCTCTTTGAAAGTTGGTTTGAAACAAGGATGTGTCATGTCTCCATGGTTGTTCAATCTGTACATGGATGGGGTAATAAAAGAGGTACAAGGTAGGGTAGTGGATGTTGGAGTGGCCCTGGTGAGAGAGGATAGTGTTTGGAAACTCCCTGTACTGTTGTTTGCAGATGATACTGTGTTGTTGAGTGAAGACGAAGGGGAGCTGCAAGGCTTGGTGGATGAGTTTGAGAGAGTGTGTAAGAAACGGAACCTAAAGGTGAATGTAGGGAAGAGTAAAGTGATGGTCTTTGAGAGAGGTGAAGTTAGTGAATGTACAGCGAGGTTGGATGGTGGGGAATTGGAAAATGTGAGTACGTTTAAGTATTTGGGTAGTGTGATGAGTAAGGATGGAGGTTTGGAGGGTGAAGTGCTTGAAAGGGTACAGCAGGGAAGAAAGGTTGCTGGTCCCTTGAAAGCAGTGATAAGAAACAGGGAAGTGAGCATGGAAGTGAAAAAGTTACTACATGACAGTATTGTGATACCAACTCTAACGTACAGAAGTGAAGCTTGGACATTGTTGGAAGGACACAAGTCAAGAATGAGAGCAGTGGAAATGAGTTATTTAAGAGGAGCCTGTGGAGTCACATGGAGAGACAGGCTGACGAATGAGGATATAAAGGAACGTTGTGGTGTGGATGTGGACGTGATAGGAAGCGTTATGAGGAACACACTGAGGTGGTTTGGCCATGTGGAGAGGATGGAGGGTGAGAGACTGATGAAGAGAGTGTATGTGAGTGAGGTGGAGGGGGGAAGAGGGATGGGGAGGCCGAGGATGAGATGGAGGGATGGGGTGGAGAGGTATATGAGAGAGGGGTGTGTGAGTTGGGAGCAGGGCAGTGAAATGGCGGGGGACAGGGCGACTTGGAGGCGATTTGTTTGTGGCCACCCCAAACGGGATTGAGGAGTCTGGCAATATATAGATAGTTAGATAGACATTCCAGTCATGAGCGCTACCAGATGCCCGTGTATCACAAAGGAAGGCATGGAGAGGTGGCACCATGGACTCAACTTCGTCTGAGCATTTGCCATAAAAATATCTGTAAAATAATGCAAGGGAGGCAACATTCCTTCTTACTTGTAGGGGAGGTAGTTTATTTGTAATGGCAAGGTTGTTAATAATTCTAACAACTTTGTTCTGAATTTTGTCTAGTTGTTTTAATGCAACCTCTCCACATCCATTCCACAAGGGTGAGCAATATTCAAGCTGAGAGCGCACATGACTCTTATAAACTATAGCTAACTGCTCATCAGTGAAGAAGTTACGGACTCTGTACAATAATCCAAGTTTCTCTGAGACGGTTTTAGCAAGTGATCTAACATGAGAGGTCCAGCTGAGGGCATTGTTAAGTGAGACGCCAAGAATTTCAATACTTTTGAAGATGGGAATATTAGTAGCACTGAAGGTAATGTACGAATCTCGCAATATCTGTCTATTAGTAAACTGTATGTACGGTAATCCCTGTACTATCTGGACGCCCACTTTCCGGACACCCCACTTACCGAACATTGTGGGCCTGGACCTTCAGAACCTCAAAATGGCCAAAAATAGAGAAAAATACCCACAAAATCCAAATTTTTTCCCACCCGTAATTTGAAATTGCCGTGCAGCACTGAACAGCTGTTTACACCACGGCCCCTTCACCCTTTCCTTCCTCCCCCCTCCCCTGTCAGGGTTGCCATTTGGTATTTTTCATTAACAAATGTGGGCCAATTTGGTAATGAAAAATTCGTCTGGCAATGATTCAGAATAATGCATTACCAAAAGGATTTTTCACATGTAGCCAACGGCCATACCACGTTGAGTACACCGCTTCCCGTCCGATCAGCGAAGTTAAGCAACGTTGGGTCTGGTTAGTACTTGGATGGGTGACCGCCTGGGAACACCAGATGCTGTTGGCATAACGTTCTCCCTACGTGTAAAGTGGGGTTGGTGGAGAATTAGTGCCCCTCCCTGTAAAACAATTAACTCTAAGCCCTTGGCCACCCCGTTTGGGATACATGGCGTCTGGCAATGAATGATATGATGATGAGGATATACAGGATGAAGATGGTGGATCGTCTGCTCTCTCTGATTAATCTGCTAGCCTACATAGCTTGAAGATAATCAACATGCTTTTAATTATAAGGAGAGTGATTACATGTATTTCCATTTGTATATATAAATTGTGAAGAATAAATGCTAGCATTATGAATTTGGTAATGAAAAGTTAAATTTGGTAATGAAAATTGAGGAGTTTGGTAATGTGGCTGAGTTACGATCTGGCTACCCTGCTTCCCCCTCACCAATAGTTACTGCCTAACTTCGATCGCGAGTAGATGCATATCGCAATGGATGTCACTCGTGCTCGTTTTTTGTGAATAAACTGCAATACCCCGCCACTAGACCACACGGGAATTTAGTGTTGTGCAGTGTTAAGAAATTAGAATTTAGAGTGCAAAGGATTAACTATGGAGTGCAAACTGGCAGTTGAAACTGGCCTGGTGCAGTTAAGAACAATGTGCAGTGTTAAACAATTATAACTCACAGTGCAAAGAATTACTGTAAGTGCAGCACAACACTGGATTACTGTACGTGCTTCAAGAGCATTTTCACCACCGCCAAAGCCTTATAGAAGGCAGCCACAGATGTGCTGTAAGTACCCTGGCTGAGGTACAGTCACTTCTAATTCCTCCTTCTTTGTTTCCTTTTAATTTATTTCATGCTTTATGTCCATTATTGGTGTGAATAGGGTCTTAAATAGGTTTAAATAGGTGCTATGCTTGTCTGGAAGGGAGTTATTTAGGTGGCTTTCAAAGTTAGGCTGGGTGAGGGCCCTTAAGTACAAGTCCAGGAGGCTGGGACCCACTATCTGGACAGGACCACTTTCTAGACATGCCTTTGGCTCTATTACATCGGATAGAAGAGGGATTACTGTATTTAGTTTTACTAGCATTAAATGAGACAAGGTTGTTTTGTCCCCATTCACTGATCGTAGATAGGACTTCATTTATGGAGATGGCTGTACTGAGTTGAGAGGTAGACATATTAGCCTTTGTAAATGGGTGTTTGAGTGTGAATGAATTATGTAGTGTTGAGTCATCTGAATATAAGTGGATGGGATTGTGGGTGACAGATAATACATCATTAATATGAACCAAGAATAGGGTTGGCGCCAGAATTGATCCCTGCGGCATGCCAGCGTTAACTGAGTGGAAATTGGAATATACATCATCTACTTTTATTTTCCTGTCACTAAGATATGAGGAAATCAAAGGAACAAAAGACGTTAGTCCATAGCATGGGAGTTTGGACAGCAGGGAACGGTGCCATACTCTGTCAAAAGCTTTAGAAATATCAAGGGCTACTGCATGAGTTTCTCCATGTATGTCAATTGATTAATGGATGGTATGAGTTAGGAGATTGAGTATGTCCATGGTTGATCTTTTGTGGTGAAAACCATGTTGTCTACCACTAATCAAGTTGTTGAATTCAAGATGTTTAACAATGTGCTTATTAATTAAAGTTTCAAATACCTTACCAAGAGATGTGACAGCTATTGATCTGTAATCAGAGGGGTCAGAGGAACTTCCTTTCTTCGAAACTGGGTGGATATTGGCTTCTTTCCATGAATTTGGGAATGAAGAAGTAAGTATGTATAGTCTGAATAATTTAGCAAGAACAGAGGCAAGTTCAGGGAAAAACTTTCTCAAAACAATTGGCAGTTCCATCTGGGCCTGGAGCTTTGTTGGTAGGTAAGTTGTCTAGGATAGATTTTAGGTATCTTGTCTGTATTTTAAGTGGGACAATTTCGGGAGAGTCAAGTTATAGTACTGGGACATTCTGGCTGGCATCCTCTATGGTGGAATTTCTGGTAAATGTACTGGCAAAAATATCTGCTTTCCCAAGCAGGTCATTTGTAATGTTGCCATCTGAAGATTTTAGTGGGGGAATGGAAGCTGTCTTGTTGAAGTTATTATTGAAAGAATTAAGAGTTGACCTGAATATTCTGTTGTCATTAGGGTTGTTAAGTAGTTCTGATGCTTGCTTTTGAAGAAAGTTTGATTTAGATAGATTTAATACACCTTTTGCATGATTTCTAGCAATTTTAAATTGAGAGAGTGATTCAGATGTTTTTTATTTTAAGTAAGAGTTATATGCTAATGACTTTTGGGCTGTTGCTCTGGCACAGATGCATCAAACCATTTTGGAGAGTTCAATCTTTAAGTGAACTGAACATCAAATTTCATCAGGACCATTTGTTTTTCCTTTGTCTAATTTACAACTCCTCCTGTATTTCTTTTTCTGATACTTGTATATCTGGTAGTATGTGTGAGCATGCATGTTCCATATAATCCCTCTCAAAATTATTTTCTTCTGTACAAACTGATTGGAAATTCTTATTTAGAGCTTCACAAATATCCTTCTCTTGTGTGTAGGTGATTCCCTCATCTGTAATGGATTGTATTTTATCTTTTACTTTGATTTTGCTTCTGATGTAGCTGTAAAAATAGCTTCAGTTGATCACTACTTTTATTTACAATGCCCTCCTCAAACTGTTTTTGGGCTTCCCTCCTTATTCTTGTATAATAGTTTCTTGCCTGTTTATGGTTGTTATATGCCCTGTCACTATTGTGTCTTCTGTATCTGTTCCACAACAAATTTTTTATTTTTTTTATTTTTTACATTCTGTATTAAACCAATTCTTTATTTTCTTTTCCATTCCTTTGTGTTGTGGGATGTACTTTTGGACTCCTATTTCATAAACTTCACAGAATTTTCTATATATAACTTTTAAATCTTGTCCTCTAAGCTCTTTTCCCAATCTATTTCTAAGATGTATTTCTTTAGGTCATAATAGTTGCCCTTTTTGTAGTTAAGGCTCTTTTTGTAACTTTCATTACTATTAACTATGTCATATGCAATCCTGAAGTTGTAATTTAATACTGCATGGTCACTTTTGCCAAATGGAGGGTGATACATTATATTGTCAATATCATTTGCTTGCCTAGTAAATATAAGATCTAGTACTGATGATAGGTCAAGTCCTCTTTTTCTGGTGCTTTCTTTTACATATTGTGTCAGTAGGTGGGGACATTCACCATCCACTCACTCGATGTAATGCTGCTGTCAGGTGTCTACCCTTTCCTCTCCTCCATCCTTCTTTCCTTCCATCCTCTTCTGTCTTTCTTTCCTTCATTCTTTCCTCGCCCTTCTGCCTACAGGTGACTTTACACTCCCTCTTCAGTCTTTCTTTCGTTCATTCTTTCCTCTTCCTTCTGCCTATGGGTGCCTCTACACTGCGTGACAAGACAAATGGTTCCTGAACACCAGGAAACCATTTACTATGCTGGGTGGTAACCATATAACCAAATTTCGGCGCCTGGTGGTTTAGTGGCTAGTTACTGCCCTCCAATTGGATTAAGCCGGTGAAGGTTTATATCCAAGGGATGGTTGGGGTTGATTGCTCATGTAATGCCACTCAGGGATGAGTGAGACTGGTCACTCTCATCTTAAATGTCGAGACCAACTGCCTAGCCCTGGGCTCCTATGCTTCTCATGGGGCATATGTAGGATTGGATGATGGATGGATGGTTAGGAAAAACTCCTGCACAAGGTCCAGGAGCTTTTGGTCCCAACAGCTTTCCTGGCATGTTATATCTAGAGTATTTCAATTTATATTTGTATTGAAATCTCCAGTTAGTATAATTCTTTCAGATTTCTCCTCCATTCTAAGTAGTAATGCTCTTAAACTCTGAATTGTTTTCTCTGCCAGGTCTTCATATTTGCCTTTTTCCCAAATGTTTGATCTAAGGGCTGGTATAAATTTGCCATTACTTTCCCTTCAGATGTACTAATCTCTACTGCAATCAGTTATACCTGTGAGGGTACATCTAGTTCTATTTCCTTGACTTGCAGATTTTTCTTTGTTAATATTATAATTCCTCCTCCGTTTTTTAAGTTCCTATCTCTTCTCCATATATTATATTCCTCTAGGTTTAGTGTATCGTTTGATATCCTTAGTGTTAATTTTGTTTCAGTTAGGCAAATAATATGTGGTTCATATTCTTTGATATAATCATCCATCTCTAGTAATTTAGATACCATTCCATCTACATTGGAGAACATCAACTCAATCATCTTGTTTACATACTTGTCATGACTTGGGTCTACTACCTTTCTCCTTTTTATTCTCTCCTCTTTATGTACCATTTTTGAACCTGCAATCCAATTACTTTGCAAAAAAAAAAAAAAAAAAAAAAAAAAAAAATGTGTTCATCTCTTCCTCTGATGTGTGTGTGTGTGTGTGTGTGTGTGTGTGTGTGTGTGTATGTTCTTACCTAACTGTGTGTCTACAGGAATGAGTCAAGCTCGTACTGTCCCATGTATTAAACAATTTTTATCATACATATCCTTAAATCTGCGAATAGTTTTGGCACACACTACTACATTCGGCAGTGCATTCCACTGATCAGTTGCCCTATTTGGGAAACCGAATTTACTTACGTCTTTATCGCCTCTCTTTTTATGTAGTTTTTTGCAGAGACCTCTAGCTGATGCTTCCCCATAGGTTAGATTCATTTATGTCTATTTTCTCTTTCCCTGAGATGCATTTATAGAGCATAATCATGTCTCCTCTTTTCCTTATCTCCTGTAGTGTTGGAAGATTCAGCTTTTTTAGTCTTTCTTCGTAGCTTAGATCCCTTAGGCTTGGTATCCATCTTGTAGCTGCCCTTTGTACTTTTTCAGTCTTATCTAAGAATTTTTTGAGATAAGGATTCCATACTACTGATGTATATTCCAGGGTTGATCTGCTGAATGATGTTATTATCATTCTCAACATGTCTTCATTTATGTATGTGAATGTGATTCTCATATTAGCAAGCAATGTATATATGTTACGTACCTTCTCACTCATGTGGCCATCTGGAGATAGTCTGTTATTTATAATTACTCCTAGGTACTTCTCCCTTTCTGATATGTGTAGGGTTGAGCTTCCTATCTTATAATCCCAACCTGGTCTTTTCTTAATTTTACCAAATTTAATTACATGACCCTTGTCAACAATGAATTCCATTTGCCATTTATTGCTCCATTCATGAAGCTTGTTTACAGTAATTCCTCCTGTGTGTGTGGGGGGGGGGAGGTAGGGGGGTGTTGTTTATGGTGAGGTGTGGAATGTATTTACCTAGTTGTGATATACAGGAAATGAGCTACGCTGGTGGGGTCAGGTCTCTGTTCTCAATAAGTCAAATGTTGCTTTAAACTCCTTTAAGTTTTTAGACTGGACGATCTTTGTCCAGGTTATTCCACAGGTCTATACATCTATAAGGAAAACTATATTTCTTGATATCCTTCGAGCAGCTTGACTTCTTCAGTTTCATTCCGCGTCCTCTTGTAACTCTCTTATCCCACAAAAACAGATCTTCTCTGTCAATTTTATTTACTCCCATCATGGTCCCGAACACTGCAATCATGTCGCCCCTCTCTCTCCTTTGCTCTAGGGAAGGCAAATCCAGCTTTTCCAGCCTCTCTCTGTATGACAGATCTGCCAGACTGGGGACCATCTTAGTTGCTGTTCTTTGTATTTTCAATCTTGTTTATATCTTTCTTTTTGTGTGGGGACCACAGTACTGCTGCATATTCTAATCTGGGGTGGATCATGGCCACTATCAATATTTTCATCATCTCCTCATCCATGTAATGAAATACTACTCTTATGTTAGTCAAGAGTTTATATGTCTCTCTAACTTGTTAATATGTTTTTCAGGAGACAAACTATCCTGGAACAGCACTCCCGTCTTTCTTTTCCCTTGCTTTTGTGATAGGTTCACCACCCATCATATAATTCAGTGATGGCCTCTTGGTACTTTTACCCATTTCCAATATTTTACACTTCTTTGCATTAAAATTCATTTCCCACTTCTGGCTCTAATCATGTATCCTATCCAGATCCTCATGCAGCATTTTACAGTCCTCCTCTGCCCCTACCTTCCTCAGGATCTTTGCATCATCAGCAAACAGACTTGCATAAATGTTCACTCCCTCTACCATATCATTAACATAAATCAGGAACATTGCTGATGCCAACACAGACCCCTGAGGGACTCCACTTGTTACTTCTCTCCATCCAGACATCTTGTCCTTTATTACTGTTCTCATTTGTCTGTCTCTCAGAAAGTCTCTCATCCATTCCAGGAGGTTTCCCTTCAGTCCTCCTATTTGCTTTAGTTTCCACAATAGTCGCTCATGGGGTACCTTGTCGAAGGCCTTTTCCAAATCTAAATACAGTAAAAGTCCAATATTTCGGCATCCAATTCCCCGGCAAATCTGACATTTCGGCAGTTTTGAGAAATAGTCCCATTTACGAAAATCTCCGATCGTTCAGCAGATTCTCCGATTTTTTTCGTCAGTCTTGAAATTCTCCATGAGGCTCGCCAGCTAGCTACCCGCCTTTACCCGCCTTAGTGAGTGAGATAGTGAAAGTGATGGAACGAGTCTACCACTGCCATGAAGCTCAGAGGCTAGCTCTTTCTCCTATAGCATAAAGAGAGGACAAACATGTAGTGAGTCTAGCATGGGAAAGAGAATCTGTTTCGCCATTCTTCCGCCATTCTTCCGAGTTGTTGCCGTGCTGCTGCCGACTTCTCTTGATTCTTCTGTGTGCTTTGTGAACTTCGTACCGAAATACCTCTGAAATTACTATTCGAGTGTGCTGGGGACTTCTTCCAGCAGTAGCAGACTCCAATCAACCCCTTCTATTGTACATATGTAAATAAGGAACCTACTATAAGTTTAGGTAAGTGCATGTGAACTTGTAGGCCTACTGTACCATTACATTTATATACAGTATGTTCACTAATTTCTTTATTTTTCATATTCATGTACAGAGATAGCCCGATTATCCGGGCTATATGGTGTTAAGGGGTGCCTGATTAATCCGAAAGCACGATTAATCCGGCGGAAACACAAGTACAGTACTGTACTGTTAGACTGATTTATTTACCGGTAAATGTACACTTAAGTACCAGAAAGACCTTTCCAGTTCAGTGTATATTCCTCCAGCTTGTTTCAGTATTTTTCTGACTATATTCAGTTCGGTAAATCACGTTTTCTTACTGAAAGATTTCCTCCCTGTTAGTATCGTCATGTTCTAAAGCTGTACCTACGATTGTTTCCAGCACAATGGATGAAACTCATCGTACTCAAATGTGGACTTCGTTTCCCAACTTCCCAACTGAAGATTAGGTTAGGTTACATTAATAGGTGCTGTTAAGCTAGGTTAGGCCAGGTTTAAACACTTAGATTAGAACAGTGTCTTCTGCCATTACGTTAACGAATCAAAGAGTCGTCACACCAGAACAAATAAAAACAGCGGGGAAAGATTTAACAAGAAATGTTTATTTACCAACCCAGAAATAATCAGAAAAATATAATAGACTATCAGGATGAACTGATTTGGTAAGGTGCTTTTACTGCTTACAGCAAAGCGTATGTTTACCCCCCTCAAATACTCAATGTTCGTGAGTTCAGAAATTTGTGTACTCCCGTGGCAGACCTTGAAACCATTTTTTCAAAGTTATAAAGTCAGTTTCTTTTTCTTACAGATGTGAAAAGACTCGTCTGGTACACCTGGCTTTTTTCCCTCCTCCCTAAACCCATCTTGTGATTTGTTATGATTCGTGAAAGAAAATTAGGGGGCATGTTACATTAGAATTTAAACATAAAGTTAGGGTGCATGTTACTTTAGCATTTAAACATATCGGCGAAAACATCTGGGATGAAAGGACCGCCGAGCTGTTTGGGATGGTAGAGTAGGGTCGTATAAACATACCAGTGACCTTGGTTCCCTTCCCATAATTGTTCGCAGTTTTTATGGCTCTCCCTAACTTAACGTTACTGACACCGGTACAGTAAAGCATTGTTCAAGGCTAACAGCCATAAGGGTTTAATGGAATACATTATTGTTTGTATCAATACTCTCTTTCACACATACACGAACGAACAAAAGAATGTGCAATAAATGTACACTTAACTGTAAGGAGCAGAAATAACTGTATGCTCTGTCGGTCCGAAATGTGTTGGGAAGCGACATCGAACAATGAATGTGGAACTGAATGCCACCTTACAAGAACACTTGAGATAAAGGAATTTTTTCTTATTAGTAAACATAATTGTTCCATTTCGTCCCCTATAATTGTGAAACTCTTAAATTTTCGTCCAAGCATACAGCGTAATAACCTTACCAATTCAATTCATATTCTCTAGTTTGTTTTTGTATTTTTCTAGTTTGTTTTCTTATTATCATAACGTTCCTTAAGCCTTACCTACGTTTGTTTCCAGCATATTGGAAGAAACTTACTCATAATTAGGGTGCATGTTACATTAGCATTTAAACATATCGGCGAAAACATCTGAGATGAAGTGGCAGGCCGCCTGACTGTTTGAGATGGTAGAGGAGGGTCGTGAAAACATACCAGTGACCTTCGTTCCCTTCCCATAATTGTTCGCAGTTTTTATAGCTCTCCCTAACCCAACATCCCTGACACCGGTACAGTAAAGCATTGTTCGAGGCTGACAGCTATGATGGGGTTAATGGAATGCATTATTGTTTGTATTAATTCTCTCTTTCACACATACAGTACACTTAAGAACGAACAAAAGAGTGAACAGTAAATGTAAGAGGAAGAAATAACAATGCTCTATTGGTCCGAAATGTGTTGGGAGGCGCGATACCTAACGAAAAATGCAGAACTCAATGCTAACTTACGAGAACACATGAGATGAGTATTTTTTTTTTTTCTGATTAGCAGACATTCTTGTTTCATTTCGTTCCCTAAAACTAGGAAACCCATTACTTTTCGTCTAAGCATACAGCCTAAAGACCTCACCAATTCACTTCATATTCCTCCAATTTGTTTTCTGTGTTTTTCTATTTTGAGGGTAGTAAATTACCTTCTCTTGCTGAAAGATTTTCTCTTTTATCACGTTCTTTAAGCCGTACCTACGATTGCTTCGGGCATAATGGATGAAACTCATCGTACACAAAAGTGGATTTAGTTTCCCAATTTCCCAACTGGAACCCAGGTTAGGTTAAATTATTAAGTAGTTAAGCAAGGTTAGGCTACGTCAGGAGTAACAGTTGCCTCACCAAACTCCATCCTACCACCCTTGTGATCGAGTTGTGAGCAGGAGGTGTGGGTGGGGGCAGGGTTAGCAAGACTCTCTCTGGTTTATCCATGCCTCTCTCCCTAGAAACTGGATGCTTCCTGTTTAAACCGGAGCTATCGTACGGATAATTCTATGAATTACTATACCACTGAACCATTGGGTCACGGCCCGGATATACCGAAAGCTGGATAATCCGAGCCTGGATAATCGAGCTTCCACTGTATAGTACTGTATTCATTACAGTATTGTACAGTATCAAACAGTATACAGTACTCTCTCCAAACACATTTGTAATGATATGAGTAATGATGATAGTGTTCACCGAAACATATAAGGTACTGAGTGGGTAGGGTTTTCGATAATTCGGCAATTTTGATATTTCGGCACTTGCCTGGTCCCATAGATGCCGAAAAATCGGACTTCTACTGTACACACAATCCACCCAACCATCTCTCTCCTGTAGCACGTCAATTGCTCTTGAGTAAAAGCTCAACAGATTGGAAACACATGACCTTCCACTTCTGAATCCAAACTGACTTTCAGCCAAAATGTTCATCTCTTCCAGATATTTCATCCATCTATCTTTCAGGATTCTCTAGCACAATTTTGCAACCATGCTGGTTAGGGAACTGGTCTATAATTCAGGGGTTCTTCCTTGTTTCCTCCCTTATCAATTGGTACCACATTTGCCCTTTTCCATTCTTAAAGCACTTTCCCCTCTTCCAGAGAACACACAATTAAACTGTGAATCTTATCCGCCAGTTGTTCTCTACATTCCTTCAGTACCCAATTAGAGATTCCATCTGGTCCTGGGGCTTTCCTTACATCTTGAGTTTCCATTAATTTATAAACTTCCTGTACTTCCACTTTTATATCTTTTATCACTACATTTCTAGTCACTCCCTCCCCTTCCACAAACTCAATTTCATTAGTGAAAACTGACTGGAAACGTTTGTTCATTATTTCTGCTTGCACTGCCGCATCTTTATAGTCCTCTCCATCCACTTTCAGTTTGGTGTTTCCTTCCTTTTGTTTCAATTTGCCATTGACAAATCAATAAAACAGTTTGGGTTCATCCTTACATTTGTCTATTATACCTTTTTCAAAGTTGTTTTCTTCCTCTCTACATATCCTTGTAAATTCATTTCTAGTTCTTTTATATTCTTCCTTTGTTCAGATATTATCTCTCTTCCTCCCATTGTTCCAAGCCTTGTCCCTCTCTTTTCTTTTTGTTATCATACACCTTCTATTAAACCACTCCTTTTTCTTGTTTTCTTTCCCCCTTACTCTTGGCACATATTTTTCCACTCCCAAATTATCGAGGTCTTGAAAGATTTCCCACTTCCTCTGTATCTCTCCAGTTTCTCTGAATTTTCTCCAATCCACATTTTCAAAGAATTTTCTGAATGTGACTACGTTCTGCTGTCCAGTTTGTGAGAAGGGTCACTGTAGATTTGGCTGGGATAAAACTGAGTCTGCCCGTGGTGAACCATCAGTGTAGCATGTTGAGGTAAGGTTGGAGGATGTGTGTGGCTGTGTTTGTGTTTGGGTGTGTACATGTGTTATGCCATCTGCACAGGAAGCTATGTGTATCTGTGGTATGTAGGGTGTGGGTACGTCATGCATGTATACATAGGTTAAATAGTGTAAAGGCAGAGTCACACTAGGCAAAAGTGGCTAACATGTTACCCACTTCCGGAAGCCACTTTCATTTAAACTTACCTCCTGCTCTAATTAAATATTTCATTCACAGTTAAAAGCATGCTGAAAAATGATATTTAGCTCATTTGAGTCCATATCACAGCAAGACACCTCTAGCAAGCTGAATCACACTGACTGCTGGTCATTTGTCTTGCAAAAACGGCTAACATATTTGTTGTTTTCTGCCCAGTGTGACACTCGCTTAAGGGGCAAAACAGATCCTTGAGGGATGCCATTTTTTAAGTTTCTGATGTTTGATGACTGACTGGGAAATGTTACACATGCACATCTGTCTGACAAGTAGTTTTCCAGTTATCTTTTTGTGTTATTGTGCATGCTGGTGCTGAATACCTTGTTTGCGAGGTTATGGGTGGGGATGGCATCAAAAGCTTTGCTAATGTCTAGCATGATTAGGAGTGTTGTGA
Organism: Coenobita brevimanus; assembly: GCF_032717465.1. Classification (NCBI taxonomy): domain Eukaryota; kingdom Metazoa; phylum Arthropoda; class Malacostraca; order Decapoda; family Coenobitidae; genus Coenobita; species Coenobita brevimanus. Next base: position 13,607,750 of record NC_137038.1, read on the forward strand.
GTGGTGGCCTAGCTGAACTGATGTCATCAAGAACTCTTTGTGTAAAGTCTGGAAGAAGAGTGTTTGTGGAGCGTAGAGCCTAAAACCATGTTCCGATGGGACCAGGAGGATGTGAGGTCTTACTAATTGGAATATTAGTTGTTCAGTAACTTTGGAGAGGATGCAAATGAGTGTAATAGGGCAGTGTGAGGAAGGTAACATGGGGTCTTTATTGGGTTTGGGAAAAGTGATGATAGTACCATGCTTCCAATTGTTGGGTATTATGTTGCGTGAGTAGCTGTAGTTTGATATGTTCGTAAGTGCATGTATACATTGTGCTCCAAGGTGTTTAAGGTGATTGTTGCTTATGTTGTCTGGGCCACAGGGAGATGAGTGCTTACCCCCTTAACCACGGGGCGTCACTTTCGTGACGCTTCGGAGCAAGGGATCATACCGTGGGGAGTCACTTTGGTGATTCTGTGTTATTTTGAATTCACCCGGGCTTTCTAGTGGTGGCTTGTATCATCTATCAATACTGCCAATGTCCAACACTAGTCAGCACTCCTAATCTCATCTGTACTCACATCCATTGTTGACAATTTAGCCATTTCTCCCCGTTCTTGACTCCCCTCCCTACCTCCCCTCCATTACCCTATCCTCTCGCCTGCCCGGCCGTGCTACACTAAGTAAATCTTCCCTGGAATTTTTCACTGATTTCATCCATTGAAATAAGCCCTATGCCCTATTCTTATACCAAATAATATATACAAGAAAGAAATAAGGTAAGTGAGAGTGCCATACACCTAGAACTGGCTATTTATCACCTGACAACACCTCACGTGCACTCATTCGCTAATTTTACCAAATAATATATACAAGAAAGAAATAAGGTAAGTGAGAGTGCCATACACCTAGAACTGGCTATTTATCACCTGACAACACCTCACGTGCACTCGTTCGCTAATTTTCGCTGTTTATTTTCCCTTGAAATATGCTATAGTATCTATTTTCGTAATAAAAATATATACAGTACCCTCGCATCCAACACGCGTTAGTCCAGCACAATTCAGGTCCAGCACGGAGAGCAAATAGTTAGTATTATTTAATACAATTTAATTACTGCAACATGAGTGTGTTAGCATAACACGCACAGAGCTCCGAGAAGAGGGCGAAATCCGCAGAGTTCACTCTAGCACGATCACCCCCAGTCCAACACGGTCATACTGGACATTCCCATGATGATGATTGCCAATGAAAAACTTCTGATCAAGTAGCCTTCCCCGCCCGCTATCGTGACGTGATCGTGATGCCGCCCAATTAAAAACGCTTCTAGTGTCACGTGATGTTTTGTTTACATTTCTCCCGCCACAGAGCCACTCAGTCGCATAATTGCATTGGAAGGTGCTTTCTTCTTGCTGCATTCTCTGCCCTTGTTACTGCATTTTACCCTGCTCACGATGCCTAGGAAGCCTTCTGAGAACCCCAATAAGCGTCGGCACCTCCCTCAGGCCACCAAGCTAGAAAGCATCGAGAGGAAGAAGAAAGGGGAGAGGAAAGTTGACATTGCCAAGGCCTACGACATGAATGAAGCCAACATGATCATAATAAAAAACTTAAGATCCTGGCAGCCGAAGGCTATCACATGGCACTTCATACCAGGTTTGCCGAGGATACGATGGTAAATCGGAACGGTTACGTGGTAAAATTGCCGACGATACCACGGGCATTTGGAATTCATCTGGATGGATTCCTGCCGAGGATACGGGCAAAACAGTGTGACCAAAACCCAGGCGACTCGACAGAGAATGTATCGTACTACAGCATTGAACATTTAGCCTGACACTGAATACATATTAATATATTAGAATAAATATCAATCGTTTTGAAACCCTTCTCATTGGCGTGTGTACCAGTTTATAAACAAAGTTGCTTCTCCTTATTCTCTACCAAGTCAGCGACAGCGATCTCTTTCCACAGTCACGAGACGGGGCTCTGGCAACAGTGTGAGAAGCATGCACTTTGCCGAGGATTACAGAGTGCTAGGACAGGCAGAAGCAGGACCTTCCATGGCTGTGGACGAAGATAGTGATTCTGAGTGTGATTTCGAAGGATTTATGAGGGAGGTTTGATTTCGAAGGATTTATGAGGGAGGTTTGATTTCGAAGGATTTATGAGGGAGGTTAAGGAGGAACAACAGCCATTACCCGCTAGTGACGACAGCAGCCATCCTCAGGGGACCCAGTAGGACTAACTACAGCATTGGATACCACCTTCCATTCCCAGCAAGCCCACCAACACTATCCTAAAAGGTTTGTTATCATTCACAGCACAGTACCATTTATTATAATTACAATAGTACCAATATATGTATAGGTATATGGTAGGTATTTAGGGTGACTTTTCCAAGGGTTGCTGACATAATTCATTTTTCCCCATAAGCTGTATTGTTACTCCAACACGTTTTTGGTCCAACACGTGACCCATGCATGACAATATTACCGTGCTGGACGCGAGGGTACTGTATAAGAAAGGAAGAGAGAAGCCTAAGTGATATTTACATTCACCTGGAACTACCTAATTATCGCATGCCACCACACTGTATTCTATGCTAAGTAAATCTTCCCTGGAATTTTCCACTGATTTCATCCATTGAAATAAGCCCTATGCCCTATTCTTATACCAAATAATATATACAAAAAAGAAATAAGGTAAGTGATAGTGCCATACACCTGGAATTGGCTAATTATCACCTGACAACACCTCACGTGCACTCATTCGCTAATTTTCGCTGTTTATTTCCCCTTGAAATATGCCGTATAATCTATTTTCGTAATAAATATACATATAAGGAGGGAAGGGAGAAGCCTAAGTGATATTTACATTCACCTGGAAATACCTAATTCATAATGTATTGTCTAGATTTCCTGCCAATCATTTCACTGCTATATATTACCTGCTGTCAAGAGGCTGACGTTGGCAGTAATGCATTTCCCTAGGTAGGCCACCCCAGCCCACCCCTATCAGTTCACTGTCATCTTCCAATGTGAAGGTACGTCTGTTTGCTCCTGCTAACTTCAGCCACTTTTCACCCCCATGCAAAGGGCCCTGTGACCTTTACCCCCCTACTAAACCTCGTGTGGAAGGAGGTAAAGGGCTGACAATTGATAAAAGAGTGACTACGATCTTTCTATTGAGTAAAACAGTGCAAGTGGAATTGTAATAATGTGTAAACAGCAAGTGAAAGTAATGAATGTAAATATACGTGAACAGTGGAAAATAGTTTTATAAGTTACTTCAAGTGACAGTGCATAACACAGTGTAAATAAAATAGAAATGTAAATAACGTAAAAAAAAATAGAGAACGTAAATAGAAATGTAAATGAGTAGTATTATAAGAATATGAGTATATACCCTAGGAGTAATGAAAGTGAAAGTTTCACTATAGCATGCATGAATACTATGAGTTATGAGAGTGAAGGTGAAGGTGACATTCACTCTCAATGCTAGTATACAGGACGAGAAAGTGAATGCTACGTATTTTACTGAAAGAAATTGAATTCCTACAGTGACAATAAACTACTATTACTGGTACTGAAGGAAACTTATGGATAAAGACTGTAGATATATATAAGTGTTATATAGTAACAGAAATATAAACTGTGAGTGTTTTTATGAATAATAGACAACACTAGCGGCGAACGATCGGAAGCGGGATGGTCATACGCCCTCGTAATTTTCATTGCTTTCACAGTGTTTTTTGGGGGGAGTATGGATTCCAAACTATTTGAGAATCATAGATTAGTATTTCTAGTGATAATATCAGGCTGTGGTATTCATATTATGAGTTGTCGGGAAGTGTAAAGTGGAGACTTCCTTACCCAACTTCAGAGGTCTCCACAAGTCCTACAGTACTCGACGAAGGCTCAACAATCACCCAAGGAGAAAGCTGAAGGTATGTGCCATAAGTATTTGTGATTTTAATATTCTAGGACTAATAACTGATTTTTGGCAAATATTTTTAGAGAGTCTGTCGGAGCGCGAATATGCCCGCGGGAGCCGCAAGTCAAAGCAAAACAAGCCCGCGGTGTAAGGGTTAAGGGTGCTAATGATGAGCTATGTCTGGCTGAAAGTGAAGGGTGCAAAATCTGGGTCTGTGGGCAACTGTCTCTTGCATCGGATGACTGGTTGGTCGTCACGATGGGGGTTTAGATGACTGATGTGTGAAAAGTGATTGATGAGAGTGTTTGTTTGAGTTATCCCCATACCCTGAAGATTGGGTCTATGAATGTGCGTGGATGAAGTACAATTGAGGCTAAAAGGGAGCAGATTGGGAGAATGTTTGTGAGAAGAAAGTTGGATGTGTTAGCTTTGAGTGAAACGAAAATTAATGGGGAAGGGTGAGTCTATGGTTGGAAGTGTGAATGGAAGATTGTCAGGTGTTGATAGAGGAAGGGCAAGAGAAGGTGTGGCCTTGTTAGTGAGTCCGGAAGTACAGCAGTGTGTGATTGAATGGAAGGAGGTGTCATCAAGACTGATGTGGGTGAAAGCGAAATCTGAACGTGAGTTGTGGGTGTTTGTGAGTGCATATGGGCCTGGTAGTGAAAGGGATGAAGGAGAGAGGGAGTCTTTCTGGAATGATGTTGATGAGTGTCTGCAGAGTTTTAGAGTGAATGAGAATGTGGTAATGATGGGAGATCTGAATGCTAAAGTGGGAATTGTAGCAGTTGAAGGTGTAGTTGGTATGCATGGTGTGCCTGGAAGAAATGAAAATGGGGAACGAATGATAGGGATGTGTGTTGAGCGAGAGATGGTGGTTGGAAATATGTTGTTTGAGAAGAAAGATATTTATAAGCATACATGTGTGAGACAGGAGGGTGGAATAGTTGTTGATAAAGCATTGATGGATTATGTGGTTGTGTCTAGGAATGTAATAAGAAGATTGTTGGATGTGAGAGTTCTAAAAGGGGTGGGTGGAGGTATGTCTGACCACTACCTGGTGGAGGGAAAGTTAAGAGTAGGTAAGAGATGGGTGAGAGCTAGGAGGGTTAGGTGTGGCAGGGAGGTTTTGAAAGTAAGTGAGTTGGATAAAAGCCAGAAAATGATAGAGTATCAGGAGAAATTGAAAGATGAGCGGAACGAAGTGAAAGATTGGGAAAATGGCAGTGTGGAGGAGGAATGGCAGTTGTTTAAGAGTGCTGTGGTGGGGCATGCAGAAGAGGTGTGTGGTGGTGTCAGAAAAGGAAGTGAATGGTGGTGCGAGGAAGTAAGTATGGCTGTGGCTGAGAAGAGACGTGCATATGAAGTGTGACTGCAGAGGAAGGATGAGGTGTCATATGTGAGGAAAAAGGAAAAGAGGAATAGGGCAAGAAGGGCTGTGCGTGATGCTAAAGTGGCAGCAGATGAGAGGTGGGGTAGGCAGCTGACTGAGAATTTTCAACAAAATAAGAAAATGTTCTGGAAGGAGGTTAAAAGGGTGCGAAATGGAGAGTCTGGGAAGGAAGAGCGAGTAAAAGCAGAGGATGGAAGGATGTTAATAGAGATGGATGCAGTAAGGAAGAGATGGGCAGAGTATTATGAAAGACTGTTAAATGTAGAGGAGGAAAGGGTGGCTGAGATTGTGGCAGATGGAAGGGTGCAAGGAATAAATGTGTTGGGAGAGTTGAATGATTCTTTGATCACGAAGGAGGAAGTGGAGAAGGCAGTAAAGGAGATGAAAACAGGGAATGATGCAGGTATGGATGGGTGTGCTGTGCAATGCCTGAAGGGTGGTGGAGTGACTGTTGTTGACTGGTTAGTAAGATTGTTGAACATGTGCTTTATGAAAGGTATGATTGTGTGGTCCCATTGTATAAAGGCAAGGGTGATAAGTATGAATGTACTAGCTTTAGGGGTATAAGTCTGATGAGTGTTGTAGGTAAGGTGTATGGTAGAGTGTTAAATATGAGAGTTAGAGAGGGTACAAAGGGAGTGATTGGTGATAAGCAGTGTGACTTTAGGAGAGGAAGGGGATGCGTGGATCAGGTGTTCACTGTGAGACAAGTGTGTGAAAGTATTTAACGAAAGGCAAGGATGTGTTTTGGGCATACACGGATTTAGAGAAAGCATATGATAGAATTGATAGGGAGGCTTTGTGGACTGTTTTAAGATTGTATGGACTTGATGGTAAGTTACTAAAAGGGGTGAAAAGTTTTTAAGTAAATAGTAGAGCATGTGTATGAGTGGGAAATGTTGTGAGTGATTGGTTTCCCGTGAGAGTGGGGCTGCGACAGGGATGTGTGATGTCACCTTGGTTGTTTAATATTGATATGGATGGTGTTGTGAGGGAGGTGAATGCAAGAGTTTTAGGAGGAGGTCTGAGTCTGGTGAATGTTGATGGTGGAGAGTGGAATCTGAAGCAGCTGCTGTTTGCAGATGATACTGCACTGGTGGCTGATTCAGTGGAGAGATTGAGACAGCTGGTAGAGGAGTTTGGAAGGGTGTGTGAAAGGAAGAAATTGAAAGTAAATGAGAATAAGAGTAAAGTGATGAAGTGTACGTGGATGGTAGATGGTAGGGGGATGAATATAGTTTTAAATGGTGAGTTGCTTGAGGAGGTAGAGTGTTTTAAATATTTAGGGTCACATGTTGCTGTGGATGGAAGAATAGATGCAGAAGTGAAGTTTAGAATGAATGAAGTAGGTATGGAGCTGGGAGGAATGAAAAAAGTGTTTGGATGTCGTTCACTTAGAATGGATGTAAAAAGAAGGCTGTATGAGTGTGTTGTGGTACCGACTGCGTTATATGGGGCTGAAACATGGAATATGGGTGAAGCAGAGAGGAAAAGTTTGAATGTAATGGAGATGAGATGTCTGAGGAGTATGTGTGGAGTGACGCGTATGGATCGAGTGCGAAATGATGAAGTGCGAAGGAGAACTACAGTTGTTCGGGAGATGGCCGGTAGAGTTGAGCAGAGGGTGTTGCGATGGTTTGGGCATATGGAGAGAATGGATAATGAGTGATTGGTGAAAAAGATAACTAGATCTGATGTGAGAGGTGTAAAGCTGAGAGGGGGACCACGAATAGGATGGATGGACAGTGTGAAGAGAGCGCTGGATGCGAGAGGGATGTCATTGAGCGAGGAAGAGTGGCTGTGCGTGACGGAAATAAGTGGAGAGAAATTGTGAATGAATAAATGATGACGCAGCCCCGAGGGGATATTCTCCCGCATTTGGTCTGATCAGCTAGTCGGGTCATGTGTGGGTAAGGGGATGGGTCTATTATGATGTGGCAGGGGTAAACCAGCTCTGCTGTCGGGCCCTGCTGTGGATGTCACTGATTGCACTGCGCAGTTGACCCTTGTGCGGTGTAGTGCGGTGAGGTTCTGTCCCTTCTCCCCTTTGGGGCTAAGATGCGAATGAATATGTTTGAATGGATGAGTAAATGGGGAGTGTGTTGCCCTGTCTTGGCTACCTCTCTTTCCTTGGGGGAAGCAGCCTAGGTATATAAATAGATAGATATAGTTTGTTTGAGGGTATGGTGTCTGTGTTGTGATGGAAGCATGTGATTGTGTAGTGTTGCTGTTGAAGAATGTGATGCTGTTTAGTGTTTTGTAGAGTTTGCTGGTGTTTGTTTTGTGGTCAAGTGTTTGGAGATAGTTATTCCAATTTAGTGTTTGCTGCTCTAATATATTTATTGTTTATTTGAGTGTTGAGTTCTTGTATTTGTTGTATGGTGTCTTATGTATGTGGTGCTGTGGAGTGTTGCGGTGTGCCATGTTGACTGATGAGGCCTTGAATTTCTGGTGTGAAGTTGAGACTGTCTCTCTTTCTGATGTCTCTAGGGATATGTCTTTTGTCTGCATTTTGAATAACTGTGCTGAAAGTGTGCAGAGCAGTGTTGATGTTTGTGATGGGTGTACTGTTTAATGTTTCAAAGTGTTGTTCTGTTTCAGTTGTGCAGGACTCCCAGTTGGCTCTCTTATATTTAGTGTGTGTGTCTGTGGCCAGTTGGAGCGATTCTGGTTTTGGTAGTGATGATGATCGGAAAGTGGTCAGAGCTAGGAGTTTTGACCGCTCTCCAGGATGTTGTGGGGACGAGGTTTGAGGAGCAAAAGGTGATATTTGGGGTTGATGGGAAGAAGAAGGCTTGGTGTGGGATATGGGTATGTTGATGGTGATTGTTGAGGATGAAAAGATTATCTGTTTGGGACTGTAGTACCGGCCCTCTGTCTGTGTTAGGGTTGTTGACATGCCAGGCCAATGCCTTGGCTCTGAAATCACCACCCAGGATGATGATGGGTATGTTAGTGATGTGGTGTATTTGAGGAAAGTAATTGTGTGGTACTATAGGGGATGACTGGGGGTGGAATATATGTACTGGCGATTGTTATTGGTGATTTGTTGCCAGTGCATATTTTAACCGATTGTATTTCCGTTGTGGTGTCATGTGGAGGGAGAAGTGATTCTGTGAGTGCACTAGTATCTGGAAAGTTGACGGATTGGTGTACCAGGATGATGAGTCCACCGCCACTGCCGTTGGCCCACTCTTGTCTGATGGTGGTGAAGTTATGAAATGTAGGTGTTTTTTGTGTTCTGCATACTTTTGTTTCTCGTAAGATGGCAATGTGCATGTTTTGTTGTTTGATGAACTGTGTGAGTTTTTGTTATTTGGTCTTATTGTAGCATGTGCTGCACAATGTTCCATTATGGGTTAGGTTGAGTGGGTACTCTATGATTCCACTCAACCCTGATCTAAGCTGGTAACTAAGAGGGGCTGAGTGATGTTCTGATCTAGGCAAACTCACACAGCTCTGATGGGCTTGTTATACAGTATTTTGATCACGCTGTTGCATTGCCCTGTGCATTAAATGAGTATGTATAGAACAGGTTCTTTCACTGCTAGTGTCGTGGTGTCTGAAAGTAGGTTGTTGTTGAAGAGGGTCTGGTAGTGTGTGTGCGGTGACTGTTTTATGTATCTATGTGTTGTGTGGCTATATCATAACACTGCACAGAATGAGTGGGTGTATGGAGCAATGCACAGGGTTAGTGAGTGTGTGGAGGAGTGCATAGGGTGAGTGGGTGTGAAGGAGTGCTTGCTGTGAGTGGGTGTGTGGGGGAGTGCACAGGGTGAGTGGGTGTGTGGAGGAGTGCAAAGGGTGAGTGGGTGTGTGGAGGAGTGCAAAGGGTGAGTGGGTGTGTGGAGGAGTGCACAGGATAAGTGAGTGTGTGGAGGAGTGCACAGGGTAAGTGAGTGTGTGGAGGAGTGCACAGGATGAGTAAGTGGGTGGAGGAGTGCACAGGATGAGTGAGTAAGTGGAGGAGTGCATGGGATGGAGTGAATGTGTGAAGGAGTGCAAAGGGTGAGTGGGTGTGTGGAGGAGTGCACAGGATGAGTGAGTGTGTGGCGGAATGCACAGGATGAATGAGTGTGAAGAAGTGCACCAGGTGAGTGGGCATATGGAGTGCACAGGGTGATTGGGTGTGTGGAATGAACAGAGTGAGTGGGTGTGTGAAGAAGTGCACAATGTGAGTGGGTGTTAGGAGTGCACAGGGTGAGTAGATGTGTGTGTGTGTGTGTGTGTGTGTGTGTGTGTGTGTATTTACCTATTTGTAGTATACAGGAATTGAGTAATGATCGTGTTGTCCTGTCTCCATTTCCACATTTATCTAGTCTACCTTTACACACATGAATGTTTTTCTCCTGCACAACCTTTTCGTGTAAGTCGTTCCAAATACTTATGTATTTACCTAATATACCTAATGTGATACACACGAAATGTACTATGCTCGTGGGTTCCCGTCGCTGTTTCTCAATAAGTCAAATTTAGCTTTAAACTCATTTAAGTTTTTAGACTGGACGATCTCTTTGTCCAGGCTATTCCATAAGTCTATACTTCTGTAAGGAAAGATATATTTCTTGATATCCTTCAAGCAGCTTGACTTTTTCAATTTCATTCCGTGTCCTCTTGTTGCTCTCTTATCCCATAAAAACAGATCTTCTTTGTCAATTTTATCTACTCCCACCATGGTCCTGAATACTGCAATCATATCTCCCCTCTTTCTCCTTTCATCTAAGGAAGGCAAATCCAGCTTTTCCAGCCTCTCTCTCTGTATGACAGATCTGCCACACTGGGGACCATCTTGGTAGCTGTTCTTAGTATTCTCTCAATCTTGTTTATATCTTTCTTTTTGTGTGGGGACCACACTACCGCTGCATATTCTAACCTGGGGCGGATCATGGCCACTATCAATTTTTTCAACATTTCCTCACCCATATACTGAAATGCTACTCTTATGTTAGTCAAGAGTTCATAAGTCTCTCCAACTATCTTGTTAATGTGCTCTTCTGGTGACAAACTATCTTGGACCAGCACTCCCAAATCTTTCTCTTCTCTCATTTTTGTGATTAATTCATTACTCAACGAATAATTCTGTGATGGCCTCCTGGTACTTTTACCCATTTCCAATATTTTACATTTCTTTACATTAAATTTCATTTCCCACGTCCGGCTCCAATCATGTATCCTATCCAGATCCTCCTGCAGCATTTTACAGTCCTCCTCAACCTCTATCTTTCTCAAGATCTTTACATCATCAGCAAACAGACTTGCATAACTGTTCACTCCATCTACCATACCATTTACGTAAATCAGGAATATTACTGGCGCCAACACCGATCCTTGAGGGACTCCACTTGTTACTTCCCTCCATCGAGACATCCTATTCTTTATTACTGTCCTCAATTGTCTGTCTCTCAAAAAGTCTCTCATCCATTCCAGGAGTTTCCCCTTCAGCCCTCCTATTTATTCTAGTTTCCACATTAGTCTCTTATGAGGTACCTTGTCGAAGGCCTTCTCTAAGTCTAAGCACACACAATCCACCCAACCATTTCTCTCCTGTACCACGTCTATCGCTCTTGAGTAAAAGCTCAACAAGTTGGAAACATATGACCTTCCACTTCTGAGTCCATACTGACATTCAGCCGAAATATTCATCTCTTCTAGATATTTTATCAATCTGTCTTTCAGGATCCTCTCACACAACGCTGCTTAGAGACACTGGTCTATAATTCAGGGGTTCTTCCCTGTTTCCTTCCTTATAAATTGGTACCACATTTGCCCTCTTCCATTCTTGTGACACTTTCCCCTCTTCCAGAGAACACACAATTAAACTGTGAATTTTATCTGGCAGTTGTTCTCTGCATTCCTTCAGTACCCAATTAGAAATTCCATCAGGTCCTGGGGCTTCCCTTACAGTCCAAATTCCAATAATTTGTACACTTCCTGTACCTCCACTTTTATATCTTTTATCACCAGTACATTTCTAATCACTCTCTCCCTTTCCAAAAACTCTTTTTCATTAGTGAAAACCGATTGGAAACATTTGTTCATTATTTCTGCTTGCACTGCTGCATCTTTATAGACCTCTCCTTCTACTTTCAGTTTGGTGATTCCTTCCTTTTGTTTCAGTTTGCCATTAACAAATCTATAAAACAGTTTGGGTTCATCCTTGCATTTGTCTATCATACCTTTTTCAAAATTCCTTTCTTCTTCTCTACGTATTCTTGTGTATTCATTTCTATTTCTTTTATATTCTTCCTTTGTTCTGTTGTTACCTCTCTTTCTCCAGTTGTTCCATGCCTTATCTCTCTCTTTTTTTGCTATCATACACCTTCTATTAAACCACTCCTTTTTCCTGTTTTCTTTCCCTCTTACTCTTGGTACAAATTTTTCCACTCCCAAATTATAGAGATCTAGAAAGATATCCCACTTCCTCTGTATCTCTCTTGTTTCTCTGAATTTTCTCCAATCCGCATCTTCATAAAATTTTCTCAATCCTGTAAAATTTGCTTTCCCAAAGTTGTATCTTCGCTGTCTATGAAGCTCGTCTCTTGGCTCGACATTCCCTATTATCATCTGGAACTCATTAACCACATGATCACTGTGTGTGTGTGTGTGTGTGTGTGTGTGTGTGTGTGTGTGTATTTACCTAGTTGTGATATACAGGAAATGAGCTACGCTCGTGGGCTCCCGCCTCTTTGTCTCATTAACCCGTTAACTGCTCTATACAGCCTGGGCTGTTCCGAGTGCGACTGGTCAATACAGCCCTGGCTGCGCAGGTGAATTTCGAATATAGTGGCTTGGTGACCAAGGCCAACTCATGCAAGCATGTTTGAGCCTTCAAAACCAAAACAGATACCGAAACCGAAAGAGAAACCGAAAACCATACAGTACATTCCAATAGGGAATCAGACACTTCGATGTTCATCCATGGCTTTACCAAGGTAAATACTGAGCTAATATTTCGTTACTATATACTTTGGCATGTGTTCTCTCAATTCCTAAGACAAAACGTGGCCTTTGGGAAATTTCATTTTTACCCCTATGTCTGCGCACCACTGACACCTCCAATAAACTGCCATGCGCAGTTTGGCCATGTGGAGAGGATGGAGGGTGAGAGACTGACGAAGAGAGTGTATGTGAGTGAGGTGGAGGGGGGAAGAGGGAGGGGGAGGCCGAGGATGAGATGGAGGGATGGGGTGGAGAGGTATATGAGAGAGGGGGGTGTGAGTTGGGAGCAGGGCAGTGAAATGGCGGGGGACAGGGCGACTTGGAGGCGATTTGTTTGTGGCAACCCCAAACGGGATTGAGGCGTCTGGCAATAGATAGATAGATAGATAGCGCAGTTAACGGGTTGTCAAATTTTGCTTTGAACTCGTTTTAGTTTTTAGACTGGACGATCTCTTTGTCCAGGCTGTTCCACAGGTCTATGCATCTATATGGAAAGCTATATTTCTTGATACCCTTCAAACAACTTGGCTTTTTTATTTCATTCCGTGTCCTCTTGTTAACTCTCCCATCCCATACGAACAGATAATTTTTATCAATTTTATCTAGTCCCATCATGGCCCTGAACACTGTAATCATGTCACCACTCTCTCTCCTTTCTTCTAGAGAAGGCAGGTCCAGCTTTTCCAGCCTCTCTCCGTAAGACAGATCTGCTAGGCTGGGGACCATCTTGGATGCTGTTCTTCGTATTCTCTCGATCTTATTTATATCTTTCCTGTGTGGGAACCACAGTACTGCTGCATATTCTACCCTGGTGCAGATCATAGCCACTATCAATTTTTTCCTCACTTCCTCATCCATGTAACGGAATGCCACTTGTATGTTAGTCAAGAGATTGTACGTCTCTCTAACTATCTTGTTAATGTGTTTTTCCAGTGACAAACTATCCTGGACCAGCACTCCCAAATCTTTCTCTTCTCTAACTTTTCTTATTGGTTCATTACTCATCATGTAATTCAGTGATGGCTTCTTGGCACTCTTACCCATTTCCAATATTTTACATTTTTTTGCATTAAATTTCATTTCCCACATCAGGATACAATGTTGGATCCTATTCAAGTCTTCCTGCAGCATTTTACAGTCTTCCTCGACTTCTACTCTCCTCAAGCTCTTTGCATCATCAGCAAACAGACTTGCATAACTGTTCATTCCATCTACCATATCATTTACGTAAATCAGGAACACTATTGGCATTAAAAACACCGAGCCCTGTGGGACTCCACTTGTTACTTCCCTCCATCCGGACATCTTGTTCTTTATTACTGTCCTCATTTGTCTGTCTCTCAAAAAGTCTCTCATCCACTCCAGGACATTTCCTTTCAGTCCTCCCATGTGTTCAAATTTCCACATTAATCGCTTGTGGGGTACCTCGTCAAAGGCTTTCTCCAAATCTAGAAACACACAATCCACCTAGCTGTCAATCGCTCTTGAGTAAAAGCTCAACAAGTTGGAAATGCATGACCTTCCACTTCTAAATCCAAACTGGCTCTCTGCCAATAAGTTCATCTTCTCCAGATATTTTATCCATCTGTCTTTCAGGATTCTCTAGCACAATTTTGCGACCATGCCAGTTAGGAACACTGGTCTATAATTCAGGGGTTCTTCCTTGTGTCCTCCCTTATGTAATGGTACCACAATGGCCCTCTTCCATTCCTGAGGCACTTTCCCTTCTTCCAGAGGACACACAATTAAATTGTGTGTGTGTGTGTGTGTGTGTGTGTGTGTGTGTGTGTGTGTGTGTGTGTGTGTGTGTGTGTGTGTGTGTGTGTGTGTGTGTGTGTGTGTGTGTGTGTGTGTGTGTGTGTGTGTGTGTGTGTGTGTGTGTGTGTGTGTGTGTGTGTGTGTGTGTGTGTGTGTGTGTGTGTGTGTGTGTGTGTGTGTGTGTGGAGGGAGGGGGGGGGGAAAGGAGTGCAAAAGGTGAGTAGGTGTAAAGAGAGTGCACAGATGACAGGGTGTGAGGAGGGTGCATAGGTGACAGGGTGCATGAAGAGTACATAGGGTGAGTGGGTCTGAGGAAAATGCATAGAGTGCATACACGGAATGCATAGGGTGACTGGGTCTGAGGAGAATGCAAAGAGTGAGAGGATGTGTGGAGAGTGCATTGAGTGAAAGGGTGTGTGGAAACTGCATAGGGTGAGTGGGCGTGTGGAGTGCATAAGGTAAGTGGGTGTGTGGAGAGTCCATAGGATAAGAGGTAGTGTGGAGAGTGCACAAGGTTAGTGGGTGTGTGGAGAGTGCATAGGATAAGGGGTAGTGTGGAGAGTGCATACAGTTAGTGGGTGTGTGGAGCGTGCATAGGATGAGTAGTAGTGTGGAGAATGCATATGGTTAGTGGGTGTGTGGAGTGCACAGGGTGAGTGGGTGTGAGAGTGCAAAGGGTGAGTGGGTGCAAAGAGTGCAAAGGGTGAGTGGGTGTGAAAAGTGTATGGGTTGAGTGGGTGTGAAGAGTGTATGGGTTGAGTGGGTGTGAAGAGTGTATGGGTTGAGTGGGTGTGAAGATTCCACAGGCAGAGTCGGTGTGTAAACAGTGCACAGGATGAGTGGGAGAGTGGAGTGCACAGGATGAGTGGGTGTGATGGGTGCTATTGAGTGAGTGTGAAGGGTGCACAGGATAAGTGGGTGTGAGGAGTCAACAGGGTGGGTGGGTGTGAAGAGTGCATAGGGTGAGTGGGTGTGAAGAATGCACACGGTGAGTGGGTGTGTAAAGAGTGCACAGGGTGAGTGGGTATGAAGAGTGCACAGAGTGACTGGGAGTGAAGCATGCTCAGGGATGCTCAGGGAGTGGGAGTAGAGGGAGCACAGGGTGAGAGAGTGCATGTAGAAAAAGTTAAGATGTTAGTGTTCATGCAGCTTTACCTGGGAGAGATTTTTGTTATCTGCAGCTTATTTCCCATTGTACAATGGTAGAATCAGATGCTCCTATGGCTCTACATCCCTTCCATGCAATCACTGTGATTAGAGCTGTTTTCTAGTGCTATTTTCTTGTTACAATTAAGGATTCATGATGGAACAATGGCAATTTTAGGTCAATTTACTGAGGAAAGAATTCAGTGAGTGTTTATGTATACAAAAGAGACAGTGCACTGAAGCAATGAAAAACAGAGGCTTACAAAGTTAAAGTAACACACACACACACACACACACACACACACAAAAGAAAAGGTGAAGGACAACAAAGACAGTAAACATTACTGTTGTTATATCCAAGCTATTAAACAATGTCAGAGCCCACTGACTCACTTGTAAGCAAGTGTGGCATGGAAGTTGTGCTGAATGTAGGAGTCAAGCACCGGCTGGAAGGCTTCATGCTTGTTCTTATCTGTGGCAATGGTGATCACATCTATCTGTTTGAGAAAAATGGAAAGGAAGAAAATTAGAGTATTTCATCATCACAACCCTGTTTGCCACTTAAGGGCTGGGGGGAAGAAGGACCCATAAACAAAAACAAAGGGGGAGAGGACAAAAAGCAGAACTATCAATCAGCATGCTCAATGCACTTCACATACGCTATGGGATAGAGTCATTCCAGACCCAAATATTTATATACAGGATGTGTATGAATGTATGTATACATATACTGCATATATATATATATATATATATATATATATATATACAGTAATCACTCCAATATCCGACGTAACAGAGCCACAGGTAGGTCCGGATATTGGTTCTGTCTGGATATTGGGCCTCAGCTTATGGACTTGTACTTATGGACCCTAACTCAGAGAAACACCTATACAACTCCCTCTGGACATGCATAGCACCTATTTAAGACCCAAATCACACCAATAAGGCACATAAATGACTGAAATAAATGCAAAAGAAACATAAAATGAGGGTTTAGCAGTAGGTTCATACAATAATAAACATTCTGGTGACTGGCTCCTGGACTGGTACTTATGGACCTTAACCTAGCCTAACTCAGAAAAACACCTTCCTACTGCACATGCATAGCTCCTAACACCCTATTCACACCAATAAAGGACATTAAAGGGTGAAATGAGGTAAGTACAGTATGGAAAAAAGTACAGTATGAATTTTCTTATGTCCGGATAGTGGGGATGTTCGGATATTGGGCGTCCGGATATTAGAGTGATTACTTTTATATATATATATATATATATATATATATATATATATATATACACACACAGTAAATGCTCGAACCCCTCTGTGAGGCAATTCGGAATCCACAGACATGCCCCGGGAGGCAAAAGTTTCAGGAAATTTGAGAAGCCATATTTTTATGATTTATGTGTTTGAGATCATGGATAATGATGAAATATCAATAAAAATAATAAACATATTTTACCTACCCATTACTAAAAGTACAGCCGATGAATGCAGTATAGATAATCCATGAGGAAGCCACAAAATGTAAATAAGCACAACTTTTTTCCATTTGTTGTTTTCCCTTATAGTTTGAACAGAACATTCTTTCCTTATTAGAAAAACTTATTTCTTGCTTCTCTGTACAATTATTTTCAAAACAGAACTTATTTCCATATTCAAAAAATTGTAATTTCAACTTCTGAACTTTACTTATGCTTCCAGTAATCAGAACAGAACTTATTTCCTCTCATTCAACAAAACTTTTCTTCCTGTTATCCACTACTTCTGTTCAGCTAGAACTCAGCAAGTGAATGGTAGTCACGCCAACACTCAAAACATAGTGCGACACCACATTCTTTGCACCATGTGCTCACTCGGTTGTTCTTCCATGGCTTTCTCACAGAATGAAGGCTGACATGACATGATCGCTGTCCAGTCTTTCGGTTATGTGTTGGAAGCAGCTTTTGTAGATAGTGCCTACTGGAGAATTCCGATGCTATAAGTCTGTCAGCAGCTAGTTCAGAGTGGTGTCCAGGACAGTCTTTGTTCAATGTGCCATACTTGGTGAGCAGTTGTCTCACCACTTCCAGAACAAAGTACCTCAGTGACTTCTTCTTTTGGGTTTCTGCCTCGTACATATGGTAGGCATTCAGCACTGACAAATCAACCATATGAAAAAATAACTTCTTGTACCATTTTATGGTAAGTTTGATACACTCCAAGGTACTTATTTGAGCATCTGACTTGTCAATGTCTCATATTTTTTGTGTAATCAGTTACTACGTCCAGTTTAAGGACTGGTTCTTTTGTTCTATAGTGCACTTTTCCTGATGGAATCAAGTTGCCACGATGGAAGGTGCTCAGCATACAAACCTCCCATTTATCTGTCCATCTGACACATAGCAAAGAATCACTTCTCTAACGCTCACAGGTTCCTCGAGCACTACGTCCTCCAAACTTTGGAAGATGTTTCCTCTTCTTCTGCACTGTCCCACAACTACCAGCGTTATGATCATGAAGGAAACTTCACAGGGCTGGGGAAGTATACCAATTATCAGTATACAAAACATGTCCCTAGTTCAGAAACAATTCCATCAGTTTTTTTACCACAGAGCCAGAAAATCCTCTGGAATCGCTTGCAGGTACATCAATATCAGTGCCAGTGTACACTATAATGTCTAACACTATGCCAGTTAGGCAGTCATAAATAACAAAAATTTTTATTCCAAATCTATGTCGTTTGGAGGGAATGTATTGCTTGAATGTAAGTCTGCCACGGAACACAATGAGACTTTCATCATTGACAAGCTTCTGATAGCATGCAAAGAAGGAGCGAATACGCTCCCTTATCTTTTCTATTACTGGACGAACCATCCAAAGGCGATCATCAGTACTGGGATGGTTGTTGTCTGTGAAATTAATAAATCTCATGAGTAACTGGTACCTGTCCCTGGGCATGTACTTGGGAAATATTGGGGTATAAATCAGAGGATCTCGGTTCGAGTGGTCACGAACATTTTGCTTTTTTACTTGTGGCATCAGAAGAGTGAGTGCAAGTAATGTGTACATTTCAGGTACACTGGTATCATACCAACATTTCATTTTATTGTGTGGAGAAAAAGGATGTTTGTCCTTCATGAACTGATAGTATATATTGGTTTCTTGTACCAAATAATCAAGAATTTCACCATCAAAAAACAGGAGAAAATACTCCATTTCAGAACTGTTTTTGTCTACACCAGCAGCCCTAGTCACTCCACTGTGAGTTGCATCAAATCTATAGCAATTTGGTATGAATCTATCACCATTTGCCCAGATAAACCCAGATCCACCAGCACTACCAGGCCTACTGGGAGGGTCACACACCCTGGGGTCATCATCATCATCACTCTCGTCACTCACGGAAATAAATCTATCACTGTCACTGTCTGCCATCCCCTCACTGTCACTACCACTCTCCTGGTCATCACTATCGTACTCCAAACCTGACAATAACTTACATTTCATGCCAACACTACTCACTGATACCCCATCACACTCCTCTGCACCCCCTCTAAAGTCACTGATCGACTGGTAATACAACTAGTCACACCTCACATTCCCCTAGCCCAGTCACAACATGGCTTTAGGCCACTACACTCCACAAACATTCTTCTTACAAACCTCACACAGAGAGTTTTCAATGGCATGAATTCAGCTAGGCCACCACACACAACACTCCTAATCACACTAGACATTAGCAAAGCTTTTGATGCCATCCCCTGCCACAACCTCACAAACAAAATACTCAACACAAACATGCATAATAATACAAAAAGATGGCTGGCAAACTACTTAGCAGGCAGATGTGCACATGTAACATTTGCCAGTCAGTCTTCTAACATCAGAAACTTCACAAACAGCATCCCCCAAGGATCTGTTTTGTCCCCTACATTCTTTAACCTATACATGCAAGATGTACCCACACCCCACACACCACAGATACACATAGCTTCCTATGCAGATGATATAACACTTACATGTACACACCAAAATGCAAACACAGCTGCACACATCATTCAACCTTACCTCAACACACTACACGAATGGTTCACCACAAACAGGCTCAAAATAGCCCCAGCCAAATCTACAGTGACTCTTCTCACAAACTGGACAGTAGAACACAGTCACATCCCACACCTCACCATAAACAACACTCCCCTACCACACACACACACACACAAAATCTTTGGTGTAACATACAATACATCAATGTCATTTAAACAACACATCACAAACATTAAAAATAAAATAACACCAAGACTCAGTGCTTTGAGGTCAATTGCCCATACAACATTCGGACACAACAAAGAAACCACCACCACAGTATACAAACAATACATACGTTCAGTGATGAATTATGCAAGCCCTGCCTGGGCTTCCAACATGACCAAAACACACTACAACACTCTACAGACCATACAGAACATGGCCCTAAAAATAATCTCAACACACACAGACCACCTACATCAAGAAACGAAAGTCCTCAAAGTAAACGATCAGCTAGACGTGAGAGGCACCCAGTTTCTTGCTGCAGCCTCCACAAACCCACAACATCCACTACAGTACATGGCAGCACATCCACCCACACCAAGGAACATCAAAACAACACCCAGCACACGATACCATACACAAATACTGTCATCTCTCCCCCCTCGCCCACCTCAGACCAGCTTCCAGAAGCATATCCACACTCAGATCACTCGCCGCTCCATTCAGTCACTTAAAGACAGCACACAGCTGCATGCACGGCCTCCTGACATCCACCCTTCTGAATCCTATCTTCCTCGTGAGGACAGGGTCCACCTGGCCAGGCTGAGATGTGGGCACCATCCAGCAATCTTAACACGCCCCATCCCAACGTTTTCTGGGCAGTGGTACGCCCCAGTCCTGACATTTTTGGACCTTTTTTTTTTTTTTTGGCTCAAACATCCGCTTTTGGTGAAAAACATCGAAAATTCAAAGAGAAATCGCTCACCTGAGGTTTAAAATACTCGATCTAGGTACGAGTACCTCCTTACCTGACTGGGTTTTCTAACGGGCTGGCACCAAAGAAAACGAGTTCTATGGGAGGGTAACTATTTTATCCACTCATAAACAGTATTTCAAGAGTGAGAGCAGTGGAAATGAGTTACTTGAGAGGAGCATGTGGAGTGACGTGGAGGGACAGGTTGACGAATGAAGAAGTGAAGGAACGCTGTGGGGTGGATGTGGATGTGGTTGAGAAGATTAGGAGAAATACACTGAGGTGGTTTGGACATGTGAAGAAAATGGAGAATGAAAGACTGACTAAGAGGGTGTATCTAGGTGAGGTGGAGGGAGGGAGAGGGAGAGGTAGACCGAGGATGAGGTGGAGGGATGGAGTTTAGAGGTATATGAGGGAGGGGGGGTGGGTTGGGGGAAGGGTAGTCAAATGGTGGGTGACAGAGCGACTTGGAGGCATTTTGTCTGCGGCCACCCTTTGCGGGATTAGGGCGTCGGGCTATAGATAGATAGATAGATAGATAAACAGAATTTATTTATTTACTTGGTACGAATTTATATGTAGTACAAGAGTATATTGGTTTTCAAACAGTCATATAGGCATTATAAGCATAGTTTCACTCACTAACTCATCACCATTCATGACCTCTTTTTCTCACATTACCTGATCATCATTTCTGACTGTTTCTTCCTCAAATGCTATGTAAACTTTGTCCTCCACATTGTCATCAATTGGGGAATCACTCTGGCCCTGAATGTCTTTATTGGCCAGGTCACTGGTAACATGTGAATTGCCGAGACAATAGCGTGCAGGGGGGGGGGGAGAGGTTATGCGGTGTAAGGCATTGTCCCTGCTTGGCATCTTGTAGAGGAATAGAGGAAGGTGTCCCGTGTATACGTGCCAAAAATCACTCGCGAAATCACTCGCGAAAATTGAAAATTGTGCAAATTAGGGACCTTGCAATGTTGCCGCATTAATTCACGTCTCCAGGATGTGAGTGCACATCACGTGAGGACATGAATTCACGTCTCCAGGACACGGTGGGTTAAGCTACCAGAAGAGGCTGGATGACTCCGTCGCTGATGCCTGTCAAGGATGCAACACAGCACCCCATACTGTTAAGCACATTAAGGAAGACTGCACTGCACACAATCACCTACGCCAACAACACAACATACACTCTATGAGAGCTCTGTGGGAAAGCCCAGTCTCGGCCATGGCCTTCCTAAGGGACTCGGGGCAGTTCGGCCAGACTGCCTAGGGAACGACTACTACTACTACTACTACTGATACCCCAGAGTTTTTTTTTTTTTTTTTTTTTGTGAGGAAGAAGGAACCAAAGACCGCGAGCCTGCAAAATTGTTCCAAAGAGAAAAACAAAATACAAGAAAGGGCCAAATTCAAGATCCATTCATTTCGAGATGCCTGGACACACTACGTTTGAAAGACTGGAGATCATAGGAAGCAGGAAATACAGACAGCGGGAGACAGTTCCAGAGTTGACCTGTTGAATAAATGAAGGACTGGGAGTAACAGTTAACTCTTGCATTAGAGAGTTGGACAGAAAAGGGATGAGAGTTTCCTGCTAGACGGGTGCTACGCGCCCGTTGCTGAGGTGGAGGAATGCATGCACACAGTTCAGAGGAGCAGTGACCATTAAAGTAGCGACAGAAAAGAGATAAAGATGTAAGAGTGCGGCGACAAGAAAGAGGTTGAAGGGAGTCAGTAAGAGGAGGAGAGTTAATGAGACGAAATGCCTTTGACTATACTCTATTGAGAAGAGCCATATGTGGGGAGCCTCCCTGCACATGAGAGTTGTACTCTACACAGGGGCAGATAAAACCCCTGTATAGAGTCAACAATTGTGCAGGGGTAAAGAAGGAACGGAGTCGGCTTAGCACACCTAATCTCTTGGAAGCAGATTTTACAAGAGATGTAATATGATCTTTCCAAGATAAGTCCCGAGTAAATGAAACCCCAAGCATGTTCAAGGATGATGCAGGATTCAGCTGGATATTATTAAACATTAGTATGTATACCTGTGGAAGATTTTGTCGGGTTGATAGGTGTAAGAACTGAGTCTTTGATGCATTAAAAACAACCAGATTATTTTTACCCGAGTCAGAGATACGAGCCAAGTCAGACATTAGGTGTGCCACAGCCTCATCCCTTCTTTGCTGAAGTAACTGCTGAGATGGACGTTGCGGGAACCGAATGGAAAGGTAAAGGGTGGAGTCATCAGCGTATAAGTGGATAGGGTTAGATGTACAACTTAGGAGGTCATTGATGAATAAAAGGAAGAGAGTTGGCGATAGGGCAGAGCCCTGAGGAACACCACTGTTAATAGATCTAGGAGAAGAACGATGGCCGGTTGATGGAGTTTGTATATCACTGGCTGAAAATCCTTCAAAATCGGTGATGTCATGCACTTCCTGCTCTTCACCGAGTCTACTAGTCACTTCAGAGTTCTCCAAGTTGCAGTCCAGTTCTGCCATCTCATCTGAAGCCTGTGTTGAGGGCGAAAAATGAAGATTTCCCTCTAACTCCATGATAAACACAATTGTGCTGCCTAAACCCTGCGTGTGTGCAGACGTGAAAAAAAAATTGGCCACATGTACTGTTATTATAGCATATTTTTGAATCATTTTAGGCATATATTTGTTTGTAGAAAATTACAGGATAAAGTAGTGTACGCAGCTAAGTTTTCAAAATTATTTTGGCCTGTAACATATGCTAAATTTTTCTTTAAATAATTTTTGGTAATGCTTGCTGGTTTGTGTTCAGTCCTGTACAATTTCTCTTGCTGTCTCTTTGTGTGTATTGTAGTGTACACTCATGAACACTAATTTCTGTTCAGGGATGCCCCCTTCATACTACCATATACCCAAAGAAGACAGAAAGGGGGGACAAAACGAGCTTCACCCGCCTCTACCCCAGCTCTCAACCCTCCCCATACTCCTACCCCTCCCAGCCCCCCACTCATCATTCTTAACTGGCAGTTACATCTCAAACTAACCTCATACTTTACACTCAGAGTCACATTACTAATACACAAATATAAAACACTAGGATATGTAAAGAGTATATAATATGACTATGAACATGCTGCAGCAAGAAATTAATGCATTATAACGTTGACAATAAAACAAGAACGTTAACAATTGCCATCCCAGGCCTCAGGCGCTGGGTGTTTGCATGCATCCATGTCTATGCCTGCATGTTTGGGTGTGTTTATGTCGTGTTTTTCACTGTGTGTGTGTGTGTGTGTGTGTGTGTGTGTGTGTGTGTGTGTGTGTGTGTGTGTGTGTGTGTTTGTAAAGCAGTGCATCCAACACAGGAGGCCTGAGGTGGCTGTTGTTAACATTTTTGTTTTACTGTCAACGTCATAATGCATTAATTTCTTGCTGCAACATGTTGATAGTTATATTCTTTTAACGTATCCTAATGTTCTTTGTTTGTATTAGTAGTGGGACCAAGAGTGCTAAGCATGAAATCAGCTTGAGATGTAACTGCTAGTTAACAATGACGGATGGGGTGGGGGGTTGGGTAGGGGTATGGGGGATGGTCAGGAGCTGGGGTAGTGGCAGGTGGAGCTCGTTTCGTCCCCCCCTCCCCTCTTCCCTGGATATTCTGAGGTAGGAAGGGGGCACCCCTGGGTAGATGCTAGTGAGTGCGAGTGTAGCTGTACTGTATCTTATCTGTACTGTATCTAATACTGAATAATGTACTTTATGAAATAAAGTCCCAAGTTTGGTACTACACTCAAACCTTTTTTTAAGGGACTAAATGGGGAATCAACTTGTCCCTTACCTAAAAATGTCCCATACTTGAAAATGTCCTTTGTTTTACCACATATAAAGACAATCCTATTATGAAATGCAATTATTGTTTCACTATTATTAATATAATTATGAATATTATTTAACAGGTATTGTACAAAAGAAACATTTTAATATTTCAAGCAGTGTACTTTCTGAATGGTCCTGTCCATTTGTCAGGTAGAATATGTAGTCCCTTAAATGGAGGTTTGAGTGTATTTCATTTGTTTGACCTCCCAGAAAATTTCTAAGAGTAACATTCGATTATCCAGATAATTCCATATCTGGAATGGAAGAATTCCCACGCATTCTGGTCAATCAAGTTTTTATTGTATATCTATCTATCTATCTATTGCCAGACGCCTCAATCCCATTTGGGGTGGCCACAAACAAATCGCCTCCAAGTCGCCCTGTCCCCCGCCATTTCACTGCCCTGCTCCCAACTCACACCCCCCTCTCTCATATACCTCTCCACCCCATCCCTCCATCTCATCCTCGGCCTCCCCCTCCCTCTGCCCCCCTCCACCTCACTCACATACACTCTCTTCGTCAGTCTTTCACCCTCAATCCTCTCCACATGGCCAAACCACCTCAGTGTGTTCCTCATAACACTTCCTATCACATACACATCAACACCACAACGCTCCTTTATATCCTCATTCGTCAGCCTGTCTCTCCATGTGACTCCAAAGGCTCCTCTTCAATAACTCATTTCCACTGCTCTCACTCTTGACTTGTGTCCTTCCAACAATGTCCAAGCTTCACTTCCATACGTTAGAGTTGGTATCACAATACTGTCATGTAGTAACTTTCTCACTTCCATGCCCACTTCCCTGTTTTTTTTTCACTGCTTTCAAAGAACCAGCAACCTTTCTTCCCTGCTGTACCCTTTCAAGCATTTCACCCTCCAAACCTCCATCCTTACTCATCACACTACCCAAGTACTTAAACATACTCACATTTTCCAATTCCTCACCATCCAACCTCGCTGTACATTCACTGACTTCACCTCTCTCAAAGACCATCACTTTACTCTTCCCTACATTCACCTTTAGGTTCCGTTTCTTACACACTCTCTCAAACTCATCCACCAAGCCTTGCAGCTCCCCTTCGTCTTCACTCAACAACACAGTATCATCTGCAAACAACAGTACAGGGAGTTTCCAAACACTATCCTCTCTCACCAGGGCCACTCCAACATCCACTACCCTACCTTGTACCTCTTTTATTACCCCATCCATGTACAGATTGAACAACCATGGAGACATGACACATCCCTGTTTCAACCCAACTTTCAAAGAGAAAAATTCACTTAGTTCACCATCCACACGCACTGCAGCCTTCGCACCATCGTACATACTCTTCGCAGCATTCAACAACATCCCATCTACTCCATATATTCTTAACACTTTCCGCAATCCTTGTCTATCCACCCTGTCATATACTTTCTCCAAATCCATGAAAGCCGCATACAACTTCTTTCCCTTCTATAGAAACTTTTCCACTAAAGATCTAAGAATGAATATCTGATCTACACAACCTCTTCCCTTCCTAAAGCCTCCCTGTTCTTCTCCAACTAATTTCTCTGTTCTTTTTCTAACTCTGTCAATAAGTATCCTACCATACACTTTTCCTATTATACTACGAAAACAAATGCCCCTATGATTACCACACACTTCTTTTTCCCCTTTTCCTTTGTACAAGGGAATAATTATACCAGACTTCCAATCCTCCGGGACTCTACCTTCCTCCCAGACCAATCTGCACATCTTCCACATCATACTACTACTATCTCTCCCCCATGCTTCAGCATTTCACCACACACTCCATCAATTCCTGGGGCTTTCACCGATTTAACTTTCTTCATTGCTTCCACAACTTCTATCCTACTGATTTCTTCCTGTCTTCTCACCTCCCTCCTTCTCCCAGCCATTCCCCAGCCACTTATACTCGCATTACTTCCATCCTCTATGTTCAACAATTCCTTAAAGTGTTCTCTCCATCTGCTCACTTTTTCTCCCTTCTCCACTAGTAATCTACAATTTTTATCTTTCACTCCCCTCCTAACTTCACTTCCACCCTGTCTTACTCTTTTCACCTCTTTCCAGAACATTTTCTTACAGTCCCTCCACTTTACACTCAAATTCCTTCCAAATTCCTCATCCACTCTCTTCTTACTCTCTCTTACTAATCTTTTCACCTCTCTCTCTTTTTCTAGATATAACTCTCTCTTCCGCCTCTCAACTTCTTCCAAGCCCCTATTTCTCATCCATTCATTGTATGCTTCCTTCTTTTGTGCCACAGCCTTTCTCACCTCTTCATTCCACCACGCTGTTCCTTGCACCCCCCTCCGTCTTCTCTTCCTTCCACACACCACATCACATGCTGCACATATTTCTTCTGTAAAGATCTGTAAACATATATATATATATTTATGTGTCCGACTCTGGGCATAGGCTTCACAGCCTGCTCTCAAGGTCCAGTAGTCCTCCAACATACCATACACCTCTCTACATGTCACCACTTCGGTGCTAACACCCATCGTCCATATTGAATACATGCTAGGGCTGTCTGATACAGGACTGGTGTATTGGTATTAGCGGGGGTACTTTTATGACATGTCGGTGGGTCATATGGTAGATCAGGAAAGTCTGCTTTTTATGAAATTCAAATCCTAAACTGTTCCCTGCCCCAGCCGGGATTCGAACCTGGGTCCATCAGGACTGCAGGCCGCCTCTCTACCGATTCAGCCACCGCCTCCCCCTATGTGTATATATATATATATATATATATGTATGTGTATATATACATACATATATATATATATATTATATATATATATATATATATATATATATATATATATATATATATATATATATATATGGTGTTGATGTGGATGTGATAGGAAGCGTTATGAGGAACACACATAGGGGGGATGGCCAGGTGGAGAGGATGGAGGGTGAAATACTGACGAAGAGTGTGTATGTGAGTGTGGTGGAGGGGGAAAGAGGGAGGGGGAGGCCGAGGATGAGATGGAGAGATGGGGTGGAGAGGTATATGAGAGAGGGGGGTGTGAGTTGGGAGCAGGGGAGTGAAATGGCGGGGGACAGGGCGACTTGGAGGCGATTTGTTTGTGGCCACCCCAAACGGGATTGAGGCGTCTGGCAATAGATAGATAGATAGATAGATATATATACTGTATATATATATATATATATATACTGTATATATATATATATATATATATATATATATATATATATATATATATATATATATATATATATATATATATATATATATATATATATATATATATATATATATATATATATATATATATATATATATATAGTATATATATATATATATATATATATATATATATATATATATATATATATATATATATATATATATATATATATTATATATATATATATATATATATATATATATATATATATATATATATACAGGTAACTCGCACGGAACAGGTGGGTTTCGTTCCTACCGTGCCGTGTTAGGTGCGAAATCGCGTATATTTAAACTACTCCATATTTTGCTCCCTAGACCCCCCAAATGTGTTGTTTTGCTGTTATCTGTCACTGGTAATCACTAGAAAGCACTTTAAGTGGTTAGAAGGTTTATTTAATGTTATACGAGGGGTGATCAGAAAGTAATGACAGTTCATGCTATAACATGAAAACCTTGAATGATGGGAGGTAGGGGAGCAAGGAGAGTGCAGAGTTGCCTGTCCTTACGAGTTTGAACTTGTCACCGTATGCCTGACTTTTCTTGTTTTATTGTTGTGAGTGAATGCTTCACTCTTGTTTTTGCTCTCTGGCCAGAAACATGGATTACTCGAAAGAAGGCTGCAGGTTCTACATTTTTACGAGGTGGAAACTGGGAAAGAAAGCAACAGAGATTCGAGGGGAATTATTACAAGTTTATCCAGACACTACTCCTTCCCTGGAAACTGTTTCCTGCTGGATTTGTGCTTTCACAGCAGGAAAAACTGAATTGAAAGATGAACAACGCTCTGGACGCCCCCGGACATCCGTGACCGAAGCAACAACTGTCCGTGCACGGTCCATCATTGACGAGGATCCAACTGTAACTCTTAGGTTCTTAGCCTTGGAGCTTGATATCAGTTATGGGAGTGCATATGACATCGTGCATGAACAATTACACCTGAGGAAGAAGTGTTGTCGATGGATACCCCATTTGTTGACTGATGAGCAAAAGGCTGAACGGGTGAGGATTTGTCGTGTCTGGCTTGCTGAATTTGAACCAAATGGTCCAAAACGGTTCTCAGATGTTGCTACTGGAGATGAGTGTTGGATTTCATTCTTCACAACCCGTGACAAGCAGTCAAACATGGTGTGGTTGGGCGATGAAGACCATCGACCTCAGATTTTGAAGGAAGGATTTCGCAGCTGGAAGCGCCTTTTCACCATCTTTTTCAATTCTCAAGGACCAATATGCGTGGATGTGATGCCTGAAAAGTCCACTATCACAGCCCAATACTATACACAGACCAGGTCCTTCCACAAGTCTTGGAACACAAGGCCAACACCGCACCAACCCGCCTTTGCTGCACCACGACAATGCTGCACCCCACAAAGCTCGCCTCACTATGCAGTACCTGGAGCAACAAGGTATAACTCTGCTCCCCCACCCACCCTACTCCCCTGACCTGGCTCCCTGTGACTTTTGGTTGTTTCCAAAAATTAAATCTGCCATCGCTGGAAAGCAATTTCATCGCATCCAAGACTTGGCACGGACCGTCAATTCAGAACTCCGAAGTATACCGTCTTCAGAGTACCACGCTTGCTTCATGAAGTGGAGAAAGAGAATGGAACGCTGCATAGAGGTTGGAGGGGAGTACTTTGAAGGAATGTGAGTCATAGTTTGATAGTTCTTCATGCTAATAAAAGTTTATGGACTCACTGTCATTTCTTTCTAATCACCCCTCGTAACTCACAAATACAGTACTCCAGAGCAAAACTTCAACACACAAATACTGTACGTAAACACAAGGAAACATTCCGACGCCGATCATAGGTAATCATATAAATCAGGTTAACTGGTACCAGTGCTTTAATTTACAAGTACATACCAGAACAGTACATACTTAATTTAGAAATGCAGTGCTGTGATATCGAATGATTTCAGTACATAATCTGTTAGGAATGGCTGGAAAAAAAAAAATGTTATGAATACATTTTCACCTTTTTGATATATGTTTATGGTAGTTTCGAGTTATTTTTTACGTTATCGTTGTGCCCATGCTTGGAAAAGGGAGCAAAAGAGTTGAATTTTCAGTCCTAAATGAGAAAACTGCACGTCCTCCAAGGCTAGACTCTGCCACGGGAGAATAAAGTGGAGGGTCAGTCCGATTAGCAATAAGGATGTTGTGTCACAACTTCCAGCTCCCACACCACGAGTATGGCTAAAAATAGAATCGTAATGCAGTTTCAGAACTAACAATAAGTCTAATTATTACGAATACAGATACAAGGCAGAAATAAATACGTTTACAGACGGGGAAAACGTACTTCTTCCGTCATAACATGTTCATCTTTCTCCATCATTTTACATTCATCTTTATCATTTTACCTTGTTATTTTCGCAATATATATTGCTGTCTCGTAAACAGGGTGGTTGTTTGTGTTTTGCAAGGGAGGAAAAAGATTGTATTTTCTGTCTGGGTTGAGATAATGGGTGTAACCATGTGTGGTTAGGCATGGCCACGAGCGAAAAAATCGTACATCCACTCATCACGATATCAGGTGGTGAACTGACAGATGACACACGAGAGGGTGAAGCCAAGGTCAGTCTCATGTCCCAGATATTCGTTCACTTCCCGAAAGTTTTCACAGTTTTCTACAATTTGCATTGCATCAAATGATCTAAACCATTACAGCAAACCTGAGCAAATAGGTAAAGATACCAAGACAAAAATGTATTTTTCTCTTATTATAAGTCTTTAACGAACAAACTAAAAAGGCAATATTCCGACGCCGATCATGGGTAATCATATAAATCAGGTTAACTGGTTACAAGGCTTTATTCAGTGCTTTAATTGCTTACAAGTACATACCAGAACAGTAAATATTTTACTTATAAATACAGTACTGTAGAAAAGCAGTACAGTAAGAGTTTAACGAACAAACAAAAAAGGCAATATTCCGACGCCGATCATGGGTAATCATATAATTCGGGTTAACTGGTTACAAGGCTTTATTTAATGATTTAACTTTATTTAAGTGCTTACAAGTACAGTACATACGAGAACAGTAAATATTTAACTTACAAATACTGTACAGTACTGTGGAAAAAACGAACAAATAAAAAAGGCAATATTCTGACGCCTATCAGGTAAACTGGTTATAAGACTTTATTTCTTGCTTTAACGTTATTTAATAGTACTTTAAGTTGCACATAAACTTACCAGAACAGTACAGTATTGTAAATATTTAACTTACAAATACTGTGCTACTGTACTCGGGAATGTCTCACTCACTGAATAATTTCCTGCCTAGATCGTCACGTAATCAAAACAAACCGCGTGCTGCGGTGACGTTCGAGAATTTGATCTTTCAAAGGCCTCTCCTGCGTTAATTTGTAGTTTTCATGATGGTTTTTTAATCTTACGTTGTCTTATATGTATCCCAGCCCTTACCGTGTATAATTGCGAGCGCGTTCCGTGAGATCGTGTTCCGTGCGAGTTACCTGTACAGGAAACTCGCACGGAACACGTGGGTTTCGTTCCTACCGTGCCGTGTTAGGTGCGAAATCGCGTATATTTAAACTACTCCGTATTTTGCTCCCTAGACCCCCCAAATGTGTTGTTTTGCTGTTATCTGTCACTGGTAATCACTAGAAAGCACTTTAAGTGGTTAGAAGGTTTATTTAATGTTATAACTCACAAATACATTACTCCACAGCAAAACTTCAACACACAAATACTGTACGTAAACACAAGGAAACATTCCGACGCCGATCATAGGTAATCTTATAAATCAGGTTAACTGGTACCAGTGCTTTAACTTACAAGTACATACCAGAACAGTACATATTTAACTTAGAAATGCAGTACTGTGATATCGAAGGATTTTAGTACATAATCTGTTAGGAATGGCTGGAAAAAAAAAAGTTATGAATACATTTTCACCTTTTTGATATATGTTTATGGTAGTTTCGAGTTATTTTTTACGTTATCGTTGTGCCCATGCTTGGAAAAGGGAGCGAAAGAGTTGAATTTTCAGTCCTAAATGAGAAAACTGCACGTCCTCCAAGACTAGACTCTGCCACGGGAGAATAAAGTGGAGGGTCAGTCCGATTAGCAATAAGGAAGTTGTGTCACAACTTCCAGCTCCCACACCACGAGAATGGCTAAAAATAGAATCGTAATGCAGTTTCAGAACTAACGATAAGTCTAATTATTATGAATACAGATACAAAGCAGAAATAAATACGTTTACAGACGGGGAAAACATACTTCTTCCGTCATAACATGTTCATCTTTCTCTATCATTTTACGTTCATCTTTATCATTTTACCTTGTTATTTTCGCAATATATACTGCTGTCTCGTAAACAGGGAGGTTGTTTGTGTTTTGCAAGGGAGGAAAAAGGTTGTATTTTCTGTCTGGTCATGATAATGGGTGTAACTATGTGTGGTTAGGCATGGCCACCAGCGAAAAAATCGTACATCCGCTCATCGCGATAGCAGGTGGTGAACTGACATGATACATGAGAGGGTGAAGTCAAGGTCAGTCTCAATTCCCAGATTTTCGTTCACTTCCCGAAAGTTTTCACAGTTTTCTACAAGTTGCATTGTATCAAATGATCCAAACCATTACAGCAAACCTGAGCAAATAGGTAAAGATACCAAGACAAA